>NC_085992.1:20651171-20955321 GCF_030014385.1 Trichomycterus rosablanca | reverse complement strand
CACAGCATGAGCAACCCTCTAATTTTCCTCTCCAGGCAATGGGAGACTTTGATTGCTTAAGTGAGAGGGAGCCAGTGCCAGACAAAGCATCCTCTGCAGGTGAGCTGCACTGGGACCATTAAAAGGAATTTTTTTGTTGTACCTTTATACTCCACTGAACTGGTGTACAGTTTTAATTTTTTTTTGTAAATATTGTACTATTTCATAAAATGTGGCAATATGTTTACACACTGCACATCCCATGCCTTTTATTCCGGCCCTGTAGAACTTTTATTAATTAATGGGTTTTTTGTTATACCCCTTACAGAAGTGAAGTGGTACCTCCCCTCAAAAAAGATGCTTGATTCTTCTAGAGAGAAAGGCATAGAGTTACCTTCCAAACTGTGTGAGGTGAGTTTGTCTTTGACAGGGATTCTAAAGTATTTACAATACTGTGAATTAAATGTCCCCTATTGAATAAGTGGGATAGGGCCAAGCAGTTTTCTGTGATGCTGGACTAAACCTAAGAGATGCTGCTCGGCTAAATCTTTAACTTTGTTGTTCAATGACAGAGAATCAGTAAAAATCTTACAATACTGTTACCACTTTAACTTTAACTTTAAAGATGAAAGGTGAATTTGATAGTCAATCAAGTTAATTGTTTTGAGACAGACATAAAATTTGTTATCCTTATGCAAAAACATTTTAATAAAGTAAAATGTTAACAATAGTTATTGTAATAAAAAAACAATTTGTACACTGCTCAAAAATTAAGTGAACACTTATTCAATTTAATGTCAGGGATATCAAGCATATGCGATTGTGAATCAATTTCACATGTTTTGGTACAAATGAATTTGACAACAGGTGCACTAAAGAGGCAACGACAAGACAACCCTGGAAAAGGTGATGGTTTGCAGGTTGTAGCCACAATTACTTTCTCCTTATCCTTCCTAGCTGATTCTTTTTTTGTGTGTTTTGCTAGTGTCCTTGTCACTACTAGTAGCACGAGGTGGTTCCTGCTGTCCATTCAGGTTGGACAGGTAGTCCAGCTCCTCCAAAATGGCACATCCATACATGCCATCTCCAGCACAGTCTCAAGGAGAGCTGGATAGGGCTGTAGTAGTGGGGTCAACCTGACTGCAGGACCGGTATCAGCTCCTTTATGTAAGAAAGAACTGGAGGAGCACTGCCAGAGAACTACAAAATGACATCCAGCAGGCTACTAGTGTGCATGTTTCTGATCAAACTGTCAGAAACAGACTCTATGAGGGTGGCATGAGGGCCTGACTACCTCTTTTAAGACCTGTGCTTACAGACCAGCGCTGTGCAGCTTGATTGGCATTCACAAGGGAACACCAGAAATGGCAGGTTCTCCTTTGACACCCCATTTGTTTTACAGATGAGAGCTGGTTTACACTAAGCCCATTAATATCAGTAATGATGTTCAACTTAATTATTTTGTCCATCAAGATACTATTTGTGCTCTAAGTGTTCCCCTATTTTTTATGCAGTGTTTAAAAACATAAAATTTTTATGGTGGCACAGTGGCACTGCTGGTAGAGTGGGTACCGCACAGCAACAAGTTTCCTAAAAACCTTAATTTTATCTTTGCTTCTTGTTGTTGTTCATTTTTACCATGTCTTAATAGGTTTTCTCCAGATATATACAGGTCCTTCTCAAAAAATTAGCATATTGTGATAAAGTTCATTATTTTCCATAATGTAATGATAAAAATTAAACTTTCATATATTTTAGATTCATTGCACACCAACTGAAATATTTCAGGTCTTTTATTGTTTTAATACTGATGATTTTGGCATACAGCTCATGAAAACCCAAAATTCCTATCTCAAAAAATTAGCATATTTCATCCGACCAATAAAAGAAAAGTGTTTTTAATACAAAAAAAGTCAACCTTCAAATAATTATGTTCAGTTATGCACTCAATACTTGGGAATCCTTTTGCAGAAATGACTGCTTCAATGCGGCGTGGCATGGAGGCAATCAGCCTGTGGCACTGCTGAGGTGTTATGGAGGCCCAGGATGCTTCGATAGCGGCCTTAAGCTCATCCAGAGTGTTGGGTCTTGTGTCTCTCAACTTTCTCTTCACAATATCCCACAGATTCTCTATGGGGTTCAGGTCAGGAGAGTTGGCAGGCCAATTGAGCACAGTAATACCATGGTCAGTAAACCATTCACCAGTGGTTTTGGCACTGTGAGCAGGTGCCAGGTCGTGCTGAAAAATGAAATCTTCATCTCCATAAAGCTTTTCAGCAGATGGAAGCATGAAGTGCTCCAAAATCTCCTGATAGCTAGCTGCATTGACCCTGCCCTTGATAAAACACAGTGGACCAACACCAGCAGCTGACATGGCACCCCAGACCATCACTGACTGTGGGTACTTGACACTGGACTTCAGGCATTTTGGCATTTCCTTCTCCCCAGTCTTCCTCCAGACTCTGGCACCTTGATTTCCGAATGACATGCAAAATTTGCTTTCATCCGAAAACAGTACTTTGGACCACTGAGCAACAGTCCAGTGCTGCTGTTTCTGGTTCAAAAGTGGCTTGACCTGGGGAATGCGGCACCTGTAGCCCATTTCCTGCACACGCCTGTGCACGGTGGCTCTGGATGTTTCTACTCCAGACTCAGTCCACTGCTTCCGCAGGTCCCCCAAGGTCTGGAATCGGCCCTTCTCCACAATCTTCCTCAGGGTCCGGTCACCTCTTCTCGTTGTGCAGCGTTTTCTGCCACACTTTTTCCTTCCCACAGACTTCCCACTGAGGTGCCTTGATACAGCACTCTGGGAACAGCCTATTCGTTCAGAAATTTCTTTCTGTGTCTTACCCTCTTGCTTGAGGGTGTCAATGATGGCCTTCTGGACAGCAGTCAGGTCGGCAGTCTTACCCATGATTGCAGTTTTGAGTAATGAACCAGGCTGGGAGTTTTTAAAAGCCTCAGGAATCTTTTGCAGGTGTTTAGAGTTAATTCGTTGATTCAGATGATTAGGTTAATAGCTCGTTTAGAGAACCTTTTCATGATATGCAAATTTTTTGAGATAGGAATTTTGGGTTTTCATGAGCTGTATGCCAAAATCATCAGTATTAAAACAATAAAAGACCTGAAATATTTCAGTTGGTGTGCAATGAATCTAAAATATATGAAAGTTTAATTTTTATCATTACATTATGGAAAATAATGAACTTTATCACAATATGCTAATTTTTTGAGAAGGACCTGTAAGTCCCATCCCACCTCCAAAAGCACACAGAAGGTTAATTGGCTGCATTAAATTGCCCTAGGTGTTAATATATTAGTGAATGTAAGTGTGTTTTTATGCAATAGACTGGTGCCCTGTCAAGGGTGTGTTCCTACCTTGCACCCACTGTGACCTAGACCAGGATTAAACAGTAAGTTAAATAAGGAAAAAATTAATTCATAAATGTGTATGCAAATCATAGACGTCTGACTTTTAAACTTTGCTTTATAACTAAAATTGTGTGTGTGTGTGTGTGTGCTTTTTATCAGGATGGAGATAAAAACTCCAGTTGCTCAAGCAGCAATACTTTGTCCAGCAGCACTTTTAGCAGTAATGGTGATGCCAAAAACCTTGGTTTTGGTGACTTGATGGACCTAGATGTACTGGATCTCACATATATTAAAGGAGTTTCTACAGACAGTGGCACTGACACAACACTCTGCTGTGTGCCTTCTGCATCAATGGGGGTGCCTGTTGTTGCCGAGGCACAGATGGTACTACAAGGCTGGAAGGCAGTTGATCATGGGCGGGCCTGGACCCAGGAGTATCTACAAAACAGAGACAAAGATAAAAACTGCAGAAAACTGTACATGCCTCAGGGTTGCACTACGACCAGAAACAATGTCATGGACAGCTGCATAAGAAGCCAGAGCAAGAACTTGTCTCACTTAAGGTGATCGAGACAGATATTGCAGGCAAATATACATACATTAGCTTAACTTTCAGTAGGGCCAAGGATTGCACAAGTGGATGACGATTAGGGTTTGATGCCTGGTGGAGCTTCTATAGCGATGCAGATGATCCGCCTGTAACTAAATGCAAAATATACTGCTTAAGTTTCAGTCATCCTTTGTAGAACAAATACATATGAACAATAGGCATAACATGTTAATTATAAACAACATACTTTTCATTAATTCTTTGTCTGTTTTACCACCACTTTATTCTATTAAGGGTCGCGGTAGGTCCGAAAAACAGGAAATCATACCTAGTGGGACTTTTTACTATCTACAATTAGCCTGACTGCATGTACATGGAGAGAACATGCAAACTCCACACAGAAAGGACCAGGACTGCTCCACCTGGGAATTAAACCCTGGACCTTCGTACCATGTTGGTGATATGGCCTAACAGGTTCCCCCTAACCCCACAGCTTGTGTCTAAAATTGGATTACCATCTGCCAAACTGTTTTTATTTTATATGGGTGTTTTATTACTTTTGAGACACACTGTATAATGTAGTACATTTAAATGATTATTAGTTATTCATGTCAATTTTTTACTAATATAAAGCCATTTTTTGTGTTAACAGAGTCAAATGTGATTTTCTGAGACACATGTGGAACAGGAAGGGTGCTTTATAAAGCCATTTAAAGAAAATATGTTTAAAGAGTTTAATGTAAAAAGATAAATACACTTAAAAATTAAATGTTTTAATTTGGTTATTATCTAAGGTGACCATATTTTGGCTTCAAAAAAGAGGACGCTGGGGCAGAGGCCAGCACAAGGTAGAGTGACTAGAATATTTACAAATACCTTTACAAATGCCTATATGGCCAGTTTATTTTCTAAACGTTTACCACATTTTACATTTATTTTCATAGCGATAAAATAATGACTTGTCAGTTGTTCTGATGTGCCCTGGTATACTTTCTACAGATCTTATCTTTTTTATTGGTCTTTCATTTTTTAAACAATTATGCATAAAAAACTTGCAAGAATTTTATTGTATGACCAAAAGCCCTGAAGTAACTCAACATACAAGCCATTACTTACCTTTGTCCAATGGCTTTGCATTAGTAAAAAAAATCTCTTTACATTTGCAGTTTGACCAGTGGTTGGGGTTATACATAATCCATACCTGTCAAGTTTTGGATTTAAAAATAAGGGAAATTTTCCGCCGCGCACTTCGAGCCGTCCCACCAGCCCAACCGAGGTTCAGTATCCCTTACATTTTAAGACAAGTTTACAAGAAATCTAAAATAACTTACAAACTACAATTAGATTATCAGAATCTGATAGGCCTACCTTTGTTGACACTGAAATGCTGTGGACATTCCTACATATGTAATCCTTATAATACAGCCTAAATGAAAACACAAAAGGGAATTGAAGCACATTTATTTATTGTTCATATTTTCAGCATATATACACATTGCTTGTCTTAAAGTGACATCGCTCCTTCCCCAATGAGAGACACTAAAATCGCAGTTACAAACCTTACAGAATGCATAACTCTGCCCCATCCTGCTCCTCTTTAGAAAGGTAAATTCGATATCCCATTTCTCTAGATATTTACATGCAGTCTTTACTTTTTTGGCAGAAATGCCCTCTCTCTCCTTGCATCCATCCATCTCTCCCTGTTCCAGGTTTGTTCCCGCTGTCCGCACTAACCTGCCTGGGTGGCAGTTCTCACGAGGTTAGTGACATTTCAGTTTGGAGAGGCACAGGAATGTTTTTTAAAATTATAATATAATACGGGAAATTTACAGGAAAATACTAATACGGGAGGACGGCGGGAAAGAGGGGTAAAATACGGTAGTTTCCCGGCCAAAACGGGAGACTTGACAGGTATGCATAATCAGTGATAGGGCATGTACAGGTTCAATTAATTGTGACGTGAAAAAAGGCAGGACATACAGAGAAGGATAAATACATACAAGAACATATAAACCATGTACGGTAACGTATTAAGCACATGTCAACATGAAAGCAAACAAAAGTCTTGGCCATTTTTTGCAGTTTATGAATACAGTTTGAATACATTTATCTCCCATTCTGTCCATACACATAAATCATTGTTTAATGTGAAACACAGTTCATGTGCACTAGTCCAGTCATTATAACTACGCATATATTTACTTGTAAGTTAATAATGGGTCCTGGTAAATATTTTAAAATATAATAATGTCTGCCTTATAAAGTTTTAACAATATATTAAAATAATTTCTTGATATAATAATAATGCATTATATATACGGTAAGAATTAAGATCCCATGGCTTTTTGCACACTTTATTATGTTTTACACTGACATTTACACTTTTCATGAAAGCAACATACAATGCAAGCAATTGAGGGTTAAGGGCCTTGCTCAGGGGCCCAATAGTCTTCTGATTACTAGTCCAGTGCCTTAAACACTGACCTACCACTGCCCTTTTTAGTTGCTTTTGAGTGGATACAATTGCTATTTTTACCCATCAATCTACATGTAATCCCCCATGACAAAATGAGTTTTTCAAAAATTAAATAATAAAGTTATATATAGAATAAAAGAAGTATTATTGAATATAAAGTTATATTTATAAAGTTTGATTTATATAATTGAATATTCACAAAAAATAAGATCCTTTATTTAATACTTTATAGAAGCCCATTTGCCAGTTATTATAGCTGCAGGTCTTCTTGGATACATCTCTATTAGCTTTACACACCTTGATTATCCAGTTTATTCTATTTTTCATGACAGATCCTCTCAAACTATGAGATTAGACAGCAAGTGTCTGCTTTTTTAGGGTGACAGTTGGGTTCTTTCTTACTTCCCTGACCAACATCCTTGCAAACTTAACAATTAAACAAACTGGATGCACCTGACAACGATTTGAAAAGCCACAGCAAATGTTTTGAATATTTTTTATTTGAATTTTAATTTTTTTAAACTATAAAAGCATATTTTTCCTTTGTCAGTATGTGTAACTGAGTGTAGTTGTGTAAAATGGTAATTACATCTACTCATAATGTAAGTAATACAACCCCAAATCAGAAAAAGTTGAGACAGTATGGAAAATGCAAATTAAATAAAAATGCAGTGTTCCTTATATTTACTTTGACTTTTTTTTTACTGCAGACAGTCTAAACCCAAGATATTTTATGTTTTGTCTGCTCAACGTCATTTCATGTTGTTAATATACCTCCATCCCTGCATTAAAGGTCTGCAGCACATTCCAAAAAAAGTTGGGACGAGGGCAATTTAGGGCTAGTAATGAAGTGAAAAAACTAAAAAATTATGTGATATCAACAGGTGATTGTAATTATGGTTTGGTACAAAAGCAGCATCCAGGAAAGGCTGAGTTTTTGATAAGCAAAGATGGCCAGAGGATCTCCAGTTTGTCAACAAATGCGTGAGAAAATTATTGAAATGTTTAAAAACAATGTACCTCAAAAAGGGTGCAAGCTTAAGCTGAACGCCCCTGATCTTTGATCCCTCAGACGGCACTGCATCAAGAACAGCCACTCAACAATAGCTGATATGAAGTACATGTGCAATGAATTACTTTGTCAAACCTTTGTCAAGCACTACAATACGGAGATACATGCACAAACGCCACTTAAAACTTTACTGTGCAAAAAAGAAGCCTTATGTTAACCATGTCCAGAAGCGGCGCTGTTTTCTATGAGCTCTGAGGCATCTAGTATGGACCATCACACAGTGAAAACGTCAGATGAATCAGCGTTCTAGGTCTTTTGGACGCTGTGTGCTCCGGACCAAAGACATAAAGGACCATCCAGACAGTTATCAGCAACAAGTCCAAAAGTCAGGGTCTGTCATGGTATGGGGCTGTGTCAGTGCCCTTGGCAAAGGTAGTTTACACTTTTCTTAATGCAGAAAAGTATATTGAGATCTTAGAGCAACATATGCTGCCCTCAAGAAGTCATCTTTTCCAGGGACGTCCATGCATTCTTCAACAAGACAATGCAAAACCACATGCTGCACACATTCCAATGGCATGACTGTGGAAGAAGAAAGTACAGACCAGACAAAACATGAAATATCTCAAGTTCATACTGTCTGCAATGAAATAAAAGTCAAAGTAAATGTAAGAAACTCTGTGTTTTTTAATTATTTGCATTTTCCATGCTGTGCCAACTTGTTTCTGATTTGGAGTTGTAATAACAGTATTAATACAAATAACAGGTATTATTCACTGTTATAACATTTCAAACAATTCAATTCAATACTCAACCGATTAACTGAATTTAATAATAGGGTTCAAACACACTAGACACATCCATGCTTGATTAAAGTCAGTCTTGTGGAATCTAAACATCATTAAATAGAACCTTTCCAGCAATGTGAAATAAGATAAAGTGTGGCTATATTAAACATTTCTGCAAAAAAAGTGTTCCAAAAATCCCTTGTGTGTTGTTAAAGTGTGTTTAAAAGCTCTTCAGTTAACGAAAGCTTTTGGTCGCAGTTGTTGCTGCTAAAGTGGTATAACCAGCAATTACGTTTAGGGAGCAGTTACTAATTGATGATATAAACATTGCATAACCTTTGTCCTTTGATAAATTAAATGATCATTTACACACTGTTCTTTCTCGTTTGTTCCATGTCTTATTTTACCTATTGCATAATGTAAAAAAAAACACACATTATTGATAATAATAATAAAAGTAACCTAAATGTAATTACTTTTGTCATATTTTTTTATTTGTTATAACTTCTGCTGTAATTGGTTTTCTTTTTACCCATTTAGTACCTGTTTGTGTAGTCTGATTTTAATTTGTCTAAATATCCTTTAGTCCACTCAAAGAAGATGGGTCATTGTTAAGTCTGGTTTCTCACAAGGTCTTTTGTTCATAATATTTAGGAAGCTTTTCTTTAACAATGTTAGCAGTATATATCCTACACTAACTGTCAAAATATGATTTATGACCCCTGATTTATGACCCCTGATTTATGACCCCCTCTGTGTATGACAGACTAGTTTTGATTGACAGATCATTTTGACCGACAGGCCATGGTTCCTCACAGCCCTCTCCCTCCCACCCCATACACACCCCATTCTACTCACACCCACCCCAACCACAGACCCCCACCAGCCCCACACATCTCTCCCTACCCCACCTCACAATCCTTGAATGGCAGGTAATGTTGACTGACAGAACAAGGGCCTTTTAACAGAACAATGTTTTTTAACATCAAAAGTTTTTTATGGAGCCCCAATGCTGTAACAATGTCTGTATGTAGTGTTTAAGCATTCGCATACTGATGAATTTCTAGGTAAAAAAACTTCAAAATGTGTATCGTATGTGTAAATCAGACACTTTTTAGATATTCAACAGGTACACCATCTGTAGTTCTAGTGTTTGTGATACCAATTTGGTTTTGTACCAAGGAGAAAAAGATAGACAAAGCATTTGACGGTAGGCTTAGCAAGTATTTTAAGGAAAGTTAAAATAAAACAATTTGATTCTCTGGCTTACGATGTTTGTAGGGGCTGTATAATGAGTGTCATGGCATGCCTTATTTTGTCTGTTAAAAGAAACATCAAACACATACACCTACACATCGCTCCACACTACTCATACACAATAGTGGTTTAAGTTAGTGTTTTAAAGTATGCATCGTTGATTAATGCTAACTAAATATAAAAGTGTATTTTAAATTAAATGTTTAATAAACAAATACATTAGAAACTTTTAGTTTTCTTCACAGGCCAACACAACATCATAAACATATCCACACACCCCAACACCTCAAGGGCTCATCTGGCTAGGTCACCTCATAGTTTCTAACATCAAAAGTCAATTAGGTGTGATGTCTCTATATATGTTAATGTTTAAGGTTTAGGTTTAAGGCTAGGGGTTATCTTTACTACAAAGGATTTGCAGATGTACACCCCCACCCCACAAATGGTGGGCACAAACACATTTCCAAAGGTTTACGAAACCCCATATCACACAGACTGCTAAATCTTTTTAGATATTTTACAGTTACACCGATTGTTAGTTCTTGTGTTCGTGAAACCAAACTGGTTTTTGCACCAAGGAGAAAAAGATAGACAAAGCATTTGACTATAGGCTTAGCAAGTATTTTAAGGAAAGTTAAAATAAACCAATTTTATTCTCTGGCTTACGATGTTTGTAGGGACAGTATAATGAGTGTCATGGCATGCCTTATTTTGTCTGTTAAAAGAAACATCAAACACGTACACCTACACATCACTCCACCACTACTCATACACAATAGTGGTTTAAGTTAGTGTCTTAAAGCCAACATCATGATTAATGCAGTCTAAATATAAATTTATATTTTAAAATAAATGTATTTATGAAACAAATAAACGTGAAACTTTTTCTTCACAGGACAATACACAGACACACACACACTCACACACCTATTGTTAATCTGGTTAGGGCTCAACTAGATCTCTACATTAAATGGTTAATAGGAACAGTGTGACTATATGTTAATGTTTCATTTGTATTTATAACAATGTCAGGATGGCAGCCAGGTATGGTGTGTCTTTACTTCAAAGGGGTTCCAGACGCGTATTCTCAACCCACCCCAACAAGTGGGGGGTCACAAACAAGACCCAAGGTTTATGACACATAGTCCATATAGATAGGCCAATCGACCACAAAATATTTAAATATGTAAATGTTAAGAGGTGTGTTCCAGGTAAAACAGTATGTATAGCCGTTGTTTCATAGCTAGTTCACAATCGGTCGTTCAAGACGCTAAGACACCAAGATGCCATTTGGAAAATCTGCAATGGACTCTAGCATTCTTGGTAAGTGTGTTGCTGGTACAACCTTTCTACTTATTTCTGTTGTTATTTCTGTTGTAAGAATTTCGGGGGTGTTATAATGTTTTTCTTACTTAACAGGTTTTTTTTATTGTGTAGGCACATCTGAGCTTGAAACAATCCAGGCTATTAGAAGCATTGAAGGAATATCTCAGCTTTTTGAAGGTCTGTTTTCTGTGTTTGTAACATTTAATTGTTGTTGATGTTTATTTGTTATTCAAACATAATATTTCATACATTTCTACAGAAACAGCTGACATATCCTGTTATGTACAACCACTTGGTGAGTTATGATTCATGCTGTAAATTGTTTGTATGTTAATGTGTGATGCTAATTATATGTTCTGTAGCAGGGCTAACGCGACTGGTTGAGTCTACGGGGTTGTTAACACCCCTCGGTTTTGCTGCCGTAATTGACACGCCCCCGTTGGCAGTATCGCGGGACACTGCATGCGGTAACCACGGACACACGTCAGACAATTTTAACCCCTGTTCGACTAGCAGCCCTGAGGGGTCACAGAGGTTCCAAAACCCGCAACGGCTCGACGGTGAATCGACTCTGCGTGGAAAACGCGTTTGTTCCGGTATCGTCGATGTGCATGAACAAAATCCAAACAGAAAACGTCTTAGATGGCTAGACGGTTGCGAACGAGATGGTAAGAAAATACATACGAATTACTATTTGTAGTTAGCAACTTAAGGTATGTGTGTAAAGTATATTAATATGTAATTGTTTTTAGATTTGAACGACGAACCACTGCTGGTGCAAGCCCCCCGCGTTGACACAGACCAGAACAACTTTGAATGGACTGATGGACTGTTGAAAACGTGGAACGATAATAGTTTTACGGACTTTGATTCTACGGTCGTACGGAGTTTGCATCCAGATGTGCAGCACGGAGTAAGAGACCCCGCCGAGGATGATTTAAAGCCTAACCAAAACCACGAGAGGCTACACCAGGTTAGCGCCGTTAATTCTACAAAGTTTAAGGAGTTGAGTCTGGTACAGAATGTTTCTAAAATAGCCATCGAGCAACGTAGACAAGCCGCGCTAAAACGTAAAACAGACAATACTTTTCGAAAAGAAATTGCCGACTTAAAATCTACGATTTCTAATTTAGGTCACGTAATTGGAGATATGCAACAAACCAGCCCCGGTTCTGGACTGCTTTGCTTGGGGGGGCAGTAAAACCTAATGAGGGGGCATGTTGATAGTCATGTTTTTGAAGCCAGAAATATATTCAAGGCTTGATTTGTGCATGAATGATGACAGCCAAGCTATTGATACTGGCTTAAAGTGATGTATGAGGTAAAGAAATAAAAATGCATGTTTTCGAACTTAAACTTAAAACCCAATGATTAAAAAATACATGTTGATTATGTAAATGGAGAAAAAAGATTATCTAATTGTATTTCATTTTAATACGCCCCCTTAATTAAATTGCCATTACTAATAGAACAACTCTATTTCTTGAAAGGCTTTAATACAAATTTAAGTCAAAGCTGACAAATGTACCTACACACAGACTGAGAATATTCAAATGTGGAAATAGGAATGAGTGAGAATATTTATATTATTGGGAAATTAAAATATAAAGAAAACAAAAGAATACTAATTCTGTAAAAAAAAAAGTGTTTACCAGTATACCTGCCTCTCGCTCACACTAACAGAACATATACTGCCGAACTGAACTGTTTGGGGCAGTCTGCCGATTTTTATATGACTCAAAGAGCCAATCAGGAATAAGCAAGGAAATATCTTCACACTGTAAAACAAAATGCATTTTTGTGATTGGTTCAGAGATAATTTTAAAAATAGCCGTTGCTTGCATTGTGCTTGGGGGGGCAAAGACACAATTTGGGGGGGCAATGCCCCCCTCAGCCCCTCCCTAGCGCCGGCCCTGCAACAAACTATTTCAAATTTATTTGTAGAAAATCAAAAATTACGGAAGGAACAGGCTTCACACAATAGCAACGTGTACAATACATTGTACAATTTAAACCGTTTTTTACAACTAAAAGTATCATCGTTAATACCCATAGCAGGTACATCTGGTTCTAAATAATTGTTGTCGTTAGTTATTGTTGTTGTTGTTGTAGTGTTAACTGTTGTTGTTTAAAGGTTTTAAATAAATCAGGCTCAAACAATACGTATCAACATTATTTTGTTATAAATAAAATGGCGTCTAAAAGGTTTTTGGGGTCAGACAACGACACATGCGATGACCCCGCTTTTAAAATTTTCCAGCAAATGTCTCACGACGAGCAAGCAGCTTGTCTAAACCATCAGTATACAAATGCTATAAATGTTATACAAAATATTGCACAAAACAGTGTTAATAATGCCGATAGTAACACCCGTGTTTTTTTGCAAAATACATTGGATACGTGGTTAACAAACAGTAGTGGTCAAACTTCACAAGAAACATCCGCAAAACGCTATAGATTGGCTAGTAGTTGCGAGCAAACGATAGATTTAACATGTAATGATACATTTTTTGAGACCTTCCAACATATGTCTTATGACGAGCAAGCTGCGTGTCTAAACAATGAGTATAATTTGTCTATAGCCGAACTAGAAAGTAATCTGCAAAATAATACACAACACATAAACATAGAACAGACAGGAGGCGGGGCTCAGTCATATGGACACACGCCCCTCGATACAACAGTTCCTAACTACGGTCTGTCGGAAAGCGATATAGCTACGTTGGTGACAAATGGCGGCGTAGTGGGTGATTATACCGTAGTGCCCCAGGGTCTGTTTAACAGTGTTGTACTACACAGATCATTGAGTTTACGTGATGCGCCAACCACTGATATGGCGTCATACACTTCATATATACACAATACACTATCAGAAATTGTATCGTTATCCAGGTTGCTAGCTGGTGATGGTGGTGTTATTGACATTACTCTAAGAGGTGGTAGTTTAACATCTGATGTTAACACGGTGTTGTCTTCAAGAGACGGTTACAGTGTAGATAGGTTTTCAGATGCTATTAAAAGAGTTATGCAGAGCAATCGTTGTATTAGAACAGACGATAGTTTGGTTTTGATTGTCTCGATAGCCATGTGTAAAAATGGTTGTGTTCGTCGTAAGGTTCGTGACCTAGCACATAACCAGGTGATTGAAAAAAACAGGTTGAATCTTTTCTGTCCAACAAATGTCTCAAATAACTTGTGCTTTGCAATTTGTATTGCATCATTTCTAAACCCAAACGCCACATATAACACGTTAGAAACTATAGCCAAACAACTGCAGACAAATGCTGGTTTTTCTCAAGATCATAGAGTCGGGTTTAATGACGTTGGTCGTTTTGAATGTATGTATGGTGTTAAGATAGTTGTTTTTCACAAGGGTGTTTCGGGTGATTTAGAGAAGTATCAAACTAGCGACAGACCACAAAACAAGACGGTGTTTTTGTACCTCCATGATGGTCATTACTACATGATAAAAAATTTGAAAGCGTTCATGGGTGTGCCGTATGTTTGTACGTTTTGTTATAGGGGTTACACAAACGCCCAAGATCATAGCTGTAAATTTCGCTGCGATGTGTGTCAAGACGCATTGTGTCACACACACCGCAAAGTTGTCAAATACTGTGACAGTTGCTCTCGCTACTGTAAATCTCTATACTGTTATGAACAGCATAAAAAAAAAAAACCGCAGCCCCACGTAGGTGTAATGGCTTCTTCATGCGATCTCACAAAGTATTGTAAAAAATGTGGTCGTCGTTACCATGTTAGTTTGACAAAGCCCAAACGCCATAGGTGTTTGTCTGACCGCTGTATTCATTGTGGTGAAGATTTAATTTCAGACACCAAGCATGAGTGTTACATACAGCCACTCAAATTAAAAGAACCCAGCGATTCGTACATCTTTTTCGACTTTGAGACACGATTTGAAAACGGTAAGCATGAAGCTAATTTTGTCTGTGCTATTACATTTGACGGTGACGAATTCACGGCTGAGGGTTCTGACTGTATAGAGAGACTTGTCAAAAAGTTTAGACAGCCCAAATATCAGGGCTACACATGGTTAGCACACAACGCCGCTGGTTTTGACAACTTCCTGTTATTGGAATATTTTTCAAAAGTGGGGATTGCGTTAAAAATCACAATGATGGGGTGTAGACTGATTGCGATGTACGACGAAACGTATAAACAGCGTTACATAGACTCGTACTCATTCATCCCTATGCGTCTGGCTAAAACAACATCGGCCCTAAATCTGACCTGTGATGAGAAAGGGTATTTTCCACACAAATTTAATTTAAAGTGTAATGAGGACTATGTAGGGTCGTACCCTGAGAAAAGTTATTATGGATATGACACAATGAATGACAAAGACAAACATGAGTTTGACGAATGGTACAACACTGTCTCTGGTGGTGTGTTTGACTTTAAAAAGGAATTGCATGTTTATGGACGGAATGATGTCGTTTTACTGCGTGAAGCTTGTATCAAGTATCGTGACGAGTTTATTCAATGTACAAAGCTTGACCCATTCAATTATACGACGTTAGCATCCTGTTGCATGGCTGTGTACAAGACACATTTTCTCCCGAAAGACACGATAGCACTGACACACAACAATGCGTACATTACTCAACACAAGACATTCTCGAATGTTTCGATCGAGTGGCTTGAATACATTAAGCACACACGAGACGTCGATATACATCATGCCCTAACTCATGGTGAAATGAAGTTTGGGGCATATTATGTGGATGGTTATTATGAAAAAGACGGAAAACGAAAGGTCTTAGAATTTAACGGATGTATGCACCATGGTCACGAATGCCGTTACAGACCGAATCAGGCACATCCGATGTCAAAAGTGTTGTATGGTGAATTGCGAAAACAGTTTGACTCCAAGGTTGAGATACTTGTTAGGGCGTATGGTTTGGATGTTGAAGTTATGTGGGAATGTCAGTGGGTAAAAGTCAAGAGGTGTAATTCTAATGTCGCAGCATTTATGTCTAATTACACAGCCCCTGAACGACTCAAACCAAGAGATGCTCTCTTTGGCGGTCGAACAAATGCTTACAAATTGTACTACAAAGCAAAAAATGGTGAGAAAATCAGGTATGTAGACTTCACCAGCTTGTACCCCGCCTGTCAGGCCAAGAAAATATACCCGACAGGCCACCCTCAGATAATATTTAAAGATTTCCGCCCTCTTGATGAATATTACGGTCTAGTCAAAGCAACTGTACAAACACCAAGAAAACTCTTACACCCTGTTTTGCCATACCGATGTAATGGCAAATTAATGTTTCCGTTGTGTCGTACTTGTGCTGAGATGGAAAACCAGACACATACATGTGTGCATAGCGATGTTGATCGATCCATCACGGGTACTTGGGTCAGTATTGAATTGTTGAAGGCTATTGAGAAAGGATATGTGGTGACAAAAATCCATGAGGTTTGGCATTTTCCAGAACGTTCAGAGACATTATTCTGTGAGTATGTAAAGACGTTCTTACAGTACAAACAGGAGGCTAGTGGTTATCCGGCGCATGCTGTCACAGAGGAAGATAGGGCCGAATACATCAGGGACTATTTTGAAAAAGAAAATATTCAACTGAATCCAGACAAAATATGTCTTAACCAGGCTCGTCGATCTATTAATAAATTGTTATTGAATAGTCTGTGGGGTCGGTTTTCAATGAGGGAAAACTTGCCGGTCTCTGAACTGTTGGCAGATCCTGAACGATTTTCACAGCATATCTTTGGTGATGGTTATGATGTCAAACACTTTTCATTTGTGTCTGACACCACAGCGTTGATACAGTGGTGCTACTCAGATGGAGACAGTTGTCCAACACGTGACATTAATGTGTTTCTTGGTGCGTTCACAACCGCGCACGCCCGTTTAGAATTGTACAATTTAATGGATAGATTAGGTGACAGATTGTTGTATAGTGACACTGACAGCGTTATTTTTGTTTCTCGTGAAGGTGATTGGGACCCGCCACTGGGTCCATACTTAGGTGATTTGACAGATGAGATTGGTGGTGGCGATCACATTACTGAGTTTTGTTCAGGCGGACCTAAGAACTATGGTTACCTTACAGCCGGCGGTAAAACTTGTATGAAGGCTAAAGGAATCACACTTAATACTGAAAACTCAAAAGTCATCAGACTCGACACACTCATTGATCTTGTTGATCATTATTTGACAAATCGCGATAGTAGTCGACACATACTCGCTCGGGCAGACGGTATAGTGCGTAATAAAAAGAACCTCACACTGAAAAATAAGTCAGTAGTGAAGCGTTTCAAAGTCGTGTACAACAAACGTGTCCTGTTGTCTGATTTTTCAACGCTTCCCTATGGATACTAAAGACGTTCATGGCTATCGCGGTGTTATAGAGGTTGATGGTTTTGATTTCAGATTACAGCATCCGTTTTCATGTGTAATAAGCGGGCCATCAAATTCCGGAAATTTTTTTTTTGTTAAACAGTTGATTGAGCGTACTGATGAGTTGATTTCAAAGAAAATAGAGAACATTGTATATATTTATGACTGTTGGCAGCCTCTTTATGATGAAAATGTTAAAAATAAGAAATATTAATTTTGTTCAAGGAATACCGACATCACTAAATGATGACACACTTCTACCGCTTAACAGGAATAATTTGTTAATAATTGACGATGTTATGAAAGATGCTAGCAATAATACAGAGGTGGAAAAGGTTTTTACACAGTATGTACACCATAGAAATTTAAGCGCCGTTTACCTAATGCAAAATTTGTTTTTTCAAAGAAAATCTAGCAGGACAATTAGTTTGAACACAAACTATCTCATATTATTTAAAAATCCTAGAGACAACAATCAGATTTGTGTATTAGGTAGACAGATGTACCCCGGCAATACCAAATTTTTCATGGAGTGTTTTCAAAATGCTGTAAGTAAACCGTTCGGCCACCTTTTGATTGATTATAAAGCAAAGACTCCTGAAAACTTTCGTCTCAGAACAGATCTGCTTTCAAACACACCTGTTGTTTACATCCAGAAAAAACTTCGCTAGACCAACATGTCGGACAGACTATATAAAAACCTACCGCTTCTTAAACTTTTATTTAAAGCTAAACCGGCGCAGAGACGTGTTATTTTACAAACAGCATCTAATGAGCTCATCTTAACTCTGTGTGAAGTAGCTCTTAACGTTCTTAACGGTACCATACCTCTCACGCACAAACAATATCGTACGTTAAAAAAGAAAAAGACTGACATTAAATTTTTTGCTGATAAAAAAGTTTGCGTTTCACGGAAAAAGAAAGTAATTAATCAGAAAGGAGGTTTTCTTCTACCATTGTTAAGCGTTGCTTTACCATTTATAACAAGTTTGATAACATCCAAACTGTAAAGATGGAGTTTGCTGAAAAATTGTTTCTGGTACCGCAACACCAGCTGGATACGTTAAAGAACGATGACAACCGAGGTGTTATCAGTAAATTTGTGGAAAATGACTTGGACGCGTCGATTAGAAATATTTTGGCTAGGAGTGATCTCGACCCCCATGAGAAGGCCAAGTTTTATACGGCTGTCTTGCAGAGATATTTAGCTGTTGCTAAACACCGTGATATGGAGACCAAGACTTTAACACTGGCGTTACCGCTCGTGGATAATGTTAATAAGGAAACAAATGTTATTGACCAGACCGGTGATGAAAATTCTGTAATCAGCGATGTTCTTAGAAATGTACCAGCTCGAAGTAGGCGGAATGTTCAGTATGTTTTAGATAAAATGTCTAAGTCAAAAGATGTGTCTTCCTGGAATGATTCGGGAGAGTTTGTCTTAAATGGACGTACGATCCCTGGGTCACATATACTGGACCTGGTAAAAAGCATCACTGCCCCACACAGGGTTAGTGATGATCGTAGACCACAGGGTTGGGGTGAGTTTCTAGAGGCTTTTGCTGTTTTAAACATACCTCTTTCTACAATACCAAACAAACATGTCAGACAAAAAATTTATTTGTTAAAAAATAAAACGCCTGCTGATTATGCGACGCCGTTGAGCGACGTATCACCTGTTAAGACTGTCGAAACCCCCAGATTATTTGTCTCACCCGCTCTAGATGGCAGTAATTGGTTAAACTTTTAATTTTCTTTTTAAATGTTGTATATTATTTGCTGTGTATATTGTTTACATGTTTATGTAAATATTCTTTTTCACAATGTTTGAAAAACAATAATTTGTTGTTTACTGTTGTTACATTATATATATTTGTAAATAAATGAGTCTGAGTTAATAATAATCTTTGTTTGTTTGTTTTTTATTTAACAACTTTTACATTACACACAGAGAATATGTTATACAATAAACATCTCTCCTTTTTTAACATGTTGCACACAATTAAACAATCTGTTTTTACAAATACATGGATACATGTGTTTCACAAAAGTTGACACCATTTTGTCATTTTTTTACTAAATCAAAACCATATTTGGACATCACTTCTTCATAACTGTACCCTTTAGCCATGTGATATAGAAAAAACACACAGTGTTGACCGCATGTGTTTGATGTAATGGCTTGTACTTGTCTGTTAGAATAATATTGTGTTATGCACGAGGTTTTAAGAAAATCACTAATCAGTTTAGAAAACATTTCATAGTCTGGAGCGTTTCCAAAACTGTCAAAAAAACACCCAACACGATCTTCGTTTATGTATACGGCTAACCAGTGTTCGCCAGGAAGATCAGATGTGTGTGTATTAATAATCGTCATTGTTGGTAATTTCCTTATGACATTTGTAGGTAATTGGTCGCATGCTAACACACCGAGAAAATATGTATTGACGGCCACTTTATCCATGACAGCTATCAGTTCTAAAGTATTCATCAGTAAAAATCCACCAAAACTTGTCTTCGGTTAGACACTTCGATGATACTATCAAAAACGGCATACACAATCAAATTTACGGTATGTGGTACTGGTTGTCTGAAACGGGCCTCCAATCTAATATTACCCGATTTGACCAAGGACACATGTTGACCGCATTCTTCATCAGGTGTGAGATTAAACGCGTACAGTGTGTAGCCCTGTAAGAATTCCTGTCTATTAATAGACAGAGCTTGGTTTTTCAAATGTCTTCCTGACGCAAGGGCTAACTGGAAGAACTCTCGCACTGCCGAGCCGGTTTGGAAATCGGGTTGATGTGGTTTAGATGGAAATTGTTGTCCGTCTAAATAGACGGCTAGAAACTGCAAATCATAATGTTTAAATGCAAATGGGTTCCTATTATAAACACCCGTAAAAGCCTGGTTTTCCACCATACACAAAATGATCGACTTTGGTAACGTTCCTAAAAATAAATTTTCATGATTAGAGACGCGTGTCCCAGCAGGTATTGAAAAATGTTTTACACACACTCTATCAATAGGGTATTTAGCGGTTGTCGACAACAAGGCCTGTGCATGACCCAGCCTTACACCCGGTGACACAGACACTTTTTTAACAAATAATGATGCTGAGAGAATATTGACTTTGTATGCTAACGCATCATTCCGCATTAGGCAAAATTCATCCTTACAGCGTGTCATTCGAATTTTTATATCAACACCATTAAGCATCAATTTCTCCTGAAAAAATATGTCGCTATGAATTGGGGTCAACAGTTCCACTACATTGCTACCATCTGTAAATGCTGCCCTCGTTGTCAAGCCTAGGTTGTTCCCTGCAGGGTTTGTTTCGTCCATATGCCCCGCCGTGTCCTGATAAAATAGCCCCGCAGAAAAAAACAGTTTCTAGGGTATCTTTCCCATAGTTGGCGAGACATTCTATTATGCTACGGTATGGGTATGTACTTGAACTCTGCGATATCAGCCTGTCGCCTAGTGACACATCGACCTGTGAAAATATCGTAGCACCTGGATAGTTTATCAACCCCACAGCTGCACCATCATCGATGTCGGTTCCATCAGGTCTTGTGATTTTAAGACGCAGGTACAAGAGTGTGTTATTTAGATCCGTATAATCTTCGCCATGTCCGGCTATGAAAAACTCCAATGGAGCTGTGTCGGATATTGCTGACAACGGCGGGATTTCGACATAGGTACTTTTCTCTATAGCTGTTTGTGTTAAAGGTACTGTAAACAAGTCCAGTTCTGATTTAATACACTCTTCAGACATACGATGAAGTAGAGCCATGATTAGAATATGGTATTCAAAGTCTTTCTGCTGAATGGGGCCCGCGTCTGTTTACCCTTTCTCTTCCTTTTTGACACTATGTGTTTTTTTGTCGTACGCTTGGTTTTCTTAGCAGGACAGCCCTTTCTCTTCCTTTTTGACACTATGTGTTTTTTTGTCGTACGCTTGGTTTTCTTAGCAGGACAGCCACGCCTCTTACCAGGTGGTCGTTTTACAGATTTTCGTGCCATCACCAACATGCCCGAACCATCTTGATTGTGTTTGTGTTCTGTCATACGCGACAGACCATTGCTGACAACGTCGCTTACAATGTTTTTAGCTGCTGTTTTTAGATGTGGTTTGGCTATACTAAATCCTCTCTTGAACAGCGGTATAGCCATTCTAAATAAATTTCTAAAAATCCCACCAAAGCCGGCGCCATACATTGCCGGACTACCTGTATAGCCCGGCATGAGGCCACCAGCCTGATTTTGATAGTAAGAAATGTAACGTTCGGGGTCCATAGCTTGTCTGTTGAAAGTATCCATTTTCAAAACCTAATTGTTTGTTTTACAGGTCTAAAATGTAGCTTTACAACCACTTTCCCGTAGCAAAAATGTACGTGTTGGTTCTGGTCAGTTTTCACTTCTATGGCGATATCGTTTATCTGTGTCTTTGCTATCGATACGTAGTGTGGATTGTTGTATCTAATAGTGACAGTATCATGGTTGTCCCCCGTTATATGTACACATCTTAACAAGGGTACAAAACTGTCACCTACCATCTGGTAATCAATGATGTCTGTGTAAACAAACAACGCATAGAAACCACCATAGATGTCGGCCGGGTGTGGCGCGTACTGTTTCTGTTCGACATCTGAATCTTTCGTTTTAACACCACACTCTAGTAAGACCCCAGATGTAAAAGCTAAAATGATGGCTAGTTTACCATAAAATTTCAGCCCTATATCATACCGCGTCTTAATAAAAACCTTGTGTCTTATTTGGTCATAACCAAGAACTATCGAATGTTCTGCTATATGAATGTTAATCTCGTCAACCAGTGTTTGTATTTTGTTATAATACCCCGTGGGTATCATTATTTTTGTTGTTTTACCCAATTTTTTGTCATTTACTCTAAATGTGGCATCTGTCTCGCAAAATGTCTTCCATGTTCGTGGGTACTGAAACTCTAACACACCTACTTCCCAGTCACCTTTTAAATCGAGGGGTTTAGTTAGTTTTGTTCTATAATTAGAAATTTGGTTGTCAGGGTACACAGACCTAGACGAGTTGCACGGCAAAGTGACACAAAAACTGTTGTCATCCATGTTGTCCAAGCATGTAAATGAATTATTTTGCGTAGTTACACATCTTTTAAGGCCTTTCTATGTCCACTACATCATTTTCAGAAACCCAACTGTTAAATTTTGATGGCCATCCTAACCATTTCACTAATACCATTGTTTTTTTACCCTGTTTCTTTTTATCTAAAATTTTTTCAACTTTAAACGCTTTATCCCTAGACATGTGGATTTTTTGCAACTCTTCTTCATAGAAACTACCTTGTATAATATCACCGTCATAATCTTCCAATCTATATACGGGCGGATGTCGTTGAATACATTCTGATATGGTGAAATACTCCTGTGTATAGTTCTCTTCATAGCCCTTTGTAAATGGACCCCTGACTTTAGAAATACGCACGACATCACCAACCTTGTACCTCAAGGCGGTTTTCTTGTCTAGTTTGTTTTGTTCACCATACAATGTTTCAAACACAATAGATTCATTTTCTTTTGTCACTTCGACAGGCTTCATTTTGATACTACGGTGGTAACTATCGTTGTAACCACGCATTATATCTTGTAAAACATCAATGTACCTTTTGGAATTTATAGCCGTTAGATATCGCCACATACGACTTTTTAATGTTCTGTTAAAACGTTCTATGACGCTGGCTTTTAGCTCGCTACCTGTGGCAAAATGTGTAATTTTGTTTTTTGCTACTAATTTTTCAAAATGTTTGTTGAAAAACTCTTTACCCCTGTCAGTCTGTAACTTTTGAGGAACTCTTGTTATGATGTGAGGCTTTAGGACCCAAAGATGCAGAGAAAAATTATATTTATTTACAATAAATAATAATTCTTTACAACACAAATGATAATAATTAAACAAAAACGGAAACTGGCAAAACAGAAAACGATTCGGGAAAGCCCGAACGGAGCCGCTGGCTTGCTGGCAACTGAAAAAAGAGAAAAAGAACAGAACAAAACACAAATGAAACAGTCTGCCTATGCGAGGCGCGAACCCGGGTCGCTCGCTCGCAAAGCGAATGCGTATCTCACCACACTACACCGTGGCTGAGACAAACGCTGCCCCTATGCCTTATAAGGAGCGTTTAAGAAAAGCGAAACCCCGGACACTGTCCGAGGAAATCGCGCAGAAAAAGGTAAACGCCTTTTAAAGCGTGAATAATCGGCTGTGTCACCAGCAAGGCGCTGGGAAGGAGCCGATCTACATGAAGGAAAGAAAAGGGGGGAGGCGCGGATTCGAACCGGGGTTGTGCCGTTGGTAATGCGGCGTTCAAACCGCTGAGCCAAACTGGCGCAGACGAACCCAGAATCCGCTTAGTGCCTTAAAGGGCCGCGGTAGTTGGAGCGAAGCGTCTAGCGTTAGCCCGATGCTACTCACGTTAGCCGGGCGCCTAGCAACGCTGAAAACAAACCGCAGCTCGCGGGCTGCACCAATCGCACCGTCTTTCCCTATAAAGAGAAATAAAACCCTCAATACCTCGACCTTGCGATCTACACACCCTTGCGCCCTTTTAGCGCCTGGGGTAACCGAACTGGCCCTGAAAAGGGTACGGGCTGGTGCAGTGCAGCATAGCCCAAAGAACAAAGAACAAAAGGTGCGACGCCTGCAGTCTGGCGACGCCCCCTTAAATAGGGAGCTCGCAGCTGCAGGTCGTTCGCCCTAATCAGCTGGCCTCCTATTTGAGGCCATGCTGTTCCTTGTTCTGTAACGCCTGCAACGCTGGGAACTGGTGTTACGTTCACCAGGCGTCGCAGGCACCCTAACAACTCTACCTTCTTTTTCTAGCACAGATGCAAATGCCTTTGAGACTTCCAAACCTGACTTATTTTTTAACAAACGGGTCCATGCGTATTTGCTAAATACGTCAATACACGTCAACATATATTTATAATCATCATTTTCCCTAGAATATGCACTCATATCAACAAGATCGGCTTGGAATTGAGAGTCAATTCCGTTTACTATAACCCTGTTTCTTTTGTAATTATGTCGTATGGGTTTGTGAAGTGTGTACGCATCCTCACCAGCGAGCCAATCTGAAACCTGTTGATCAGACAGACACACGCCTGTATTCTCTAAAACACCCCGTTTCAAACGATTTTTACCGCCTAATGAACCTGAATTAGCCGGTGTGTAATAAACAGTTCTTAAAAGATTTGCCATGTTGATAGATGACATTGCAGAAAATAATGACCCCAGATTTGTTTGTTTGACTGTTTTATTCAAAAATCACAATGTATCGATGAAATCTAGAAATTTTACACACACATCTACATTTCTCTCTACTAGATGTTCAACAAGTGTTTCAACCACTTTACAAACATTAATCGGCTTCATTGTTGAAAGTTTTATCACACAAATGTCTAATATGTATGCGCATAGGCAAAGCACATGACTGATTTTCACTGTATTGTCACTCGTAGACATAAGAGACAGAATTTTACTAACAGTCACATGGGCTGCATCGTTAGAATCTATACATAACTGTGTCAAATAACACCAATCATCTGACGTCGATTTAACAATATTTAATTGGTTCTTGAAATTTTGTAAACGTTTAGCATCAACAACATACATGCTATTAAACAATCTAAAATCATCCTCGCTATCGACAATACATTTATACAACAAACTTCTCAAATCATTGCTTACTCGATGTTTTAACAAGTGGTCTGCCAACCCCTGGAAGCCGCAAACATTCCCCATCGTGACTTAAACAGCGCTGCAAGTCTTTAAACCAGTTTTCCAACCGTCAACTGCGTCGGCTACAAACTGTTCGGATGTGTGATCAACCAGCTTTTCTCTTATTTCCTCTAGCTTTTCCACAATGTATGGCTCGCACTGTAATTCACAGACAACTGTTTCGGCACAACCTTGAATTTTTAGAAGTGGTAAACGTATTCCAACATGCTTTAGAAGTTCTGCTATGACATGTTTTAACCCCGGTGTGAACAGAGACTCTGTTATATCTTTATAGTATTTTTCAAAAAAGAAAATATCCGGCTCAAACAGACACGAATGTCGAAGTTGACTGGGGTGATTCACTTCACAACCGAGACATGTTTCCTTTAGTTTGTTGTCTATTATGTGTTGCAGGATTACAACAACGGCGGTCTTTATTAGTTTGAATGCTGTGCTGCATACTTGTCCATCCACATCATCGTTTGGCTCAGCTATAGCTTTCGCTTCAAGAGTGTCAACTATTGTTTCACTATCTTCATTACCATCTGGTAACTTCTGACGTCTAGATGCCGACCCCACCAATGGATCTGGTGAAAAAGCCGACGTCGATAGGTACGTCATATTCATATTTCCAAGATGGATGCCAAATTGATCCAGTGAGCAGTCGTCTGACAAGTTGTTGAACACCGCTGATTCATCATAGCTGTAGTTCACGGCTCCACGGCTCATGTCGATCGGCGCGTATTCAAGGCCCGGCCTTTGATATTTTCCGCACCATTCGGACCCATGGTTGTCGGGATGGTCTGCTGGAAGAAAATCCTCAAACATGTCGTCCTGCGTGATGACTCCGTCTTGATGTTCTACTCTGTGAATGTGGTTGATGTTTCTTTTAACAGCCGCTGTGGGTAGGCAATGATACTGTTTGCCCAACCCACAAACGTCATAAGCCCGAGAATCAAATAGGTTTATTTTAACTTCCTTAAAGTTTTCGCGATGCCTACTGTCATATGCATTGACATATCTTTTTCTCCTTGGTGCAAAAACCAAAATGTTTTCACGCTCGCTAGAACTAACAGTTGGTGTAGACATTTTAAAGCTTTTCTCTTAGAAATCCAACAGTGTGTGAATGCTTAAATACTATATACATCGTCACAGCATGGGTTTGTCATAAAACCATTGTTGTTGTGTGTGTGTGTGTGTGTGTGTTTGTGTGTGTGTGTGGGGTTGGGTGGGATAGGGTGTTTTGGGAGAGGTGGGCGTTCCATGTCTATGTCAGTCAACATAACCTGTCAATCAAACTAGACTGTCACTCACAGAGGTGGGGGGCAGAGGGGGTCATAAATCAAGGGTCATAAATCATATTTTGACAGGTAGTGTAGGATATATACTACTAATGTTGCCCTCAGCGTACTCATTAGACGTTTTCGGACCCTGAATATATACAGCTGCTTTGTGTGTGTTTGTGTGTGTGTGTGTGTGTGTGTGTGTGTGTGTGTGTGTGTGTGTGTGTGTGTGTGTGTGTGTGTGTGTGTGAACTGAGAGAAAAAGCTCGCAAGGCCTTCTACGCCATAAAACGTCAAACATTCGTGGAAATTCCAGTTCGAATCTGGCTTAAAATTTTTGAATCAATAATTGAACCGATTGCTCTATATGGCAGTGAAGTTTGGGGTTCGCTTACACACCATCAATTCCGTAATTGGGACAAACATCCATTAGAGACCCTGCACACAGAGTTCTGTAAAAGCATCCTAAAGGTGCACAGACACACCACGAACAATGCGTGCAGGGCAGAATTAGGCCGATTTCCACTAATTATCAACATACAGAGAAGAGCAATCAACTTCTGGAACCATCTAAATGAGAGCGACCCCCAATCTTATCATTATAAAGCCCTGAAACACCAAGAGCTGAGCAAACATACCAGTCCCCTCATCCAACTGGTCCTGAATCACTGCACCCATACACCACTAACACACACAGATACACCACTAACACACACCGATACACCACTAACACACACTGACACACTAATAACACACACAGACACACTAACACACACAGATACACCACTAACACACACAGACACCCTAATAACACACACAAACACATTACTAACACACGCCGACACACCACTAACACACACTAAAACAATAAAGACTCAGGAACAGGAGAAATCTGCAAACCCAATTAGAATAAACCAAATTACACAAAAACTCAGAACTAAATATCTGAATTTTTGGGAAACTGAAACCAAAACTCAAAGTAAAATGCAGTGTTATTTGGCCCTAAACAGACACTACAGTGCAGCAGATTATCTGAGCACAGTATCCGACCCTAAATTTAGAAACACCCTGACGAGGTACAGACTGAGCACACACGACCTGGCCGTGGAGACGGGGCGACACACCCGGTCCTGGCTGCCCCGGGAAGAGAGGTTGTGCCAGCACTGCACTCTCAGTACAGTAGAGACAGAGCTGCACTTCCTCACCCGGTGTACCAAGTACCACCACGTCCGCTCCCAATTCTTCCCTAAATTTAATAACATCATCCCCAACTTTACCTCCCTCCCAGACCCCGACAAACTGCCCCACCTACTGGGGGAGCACAGAGAGAGCTGCACACTAGCAGCACTCTATACACACACCTGTCACCAGGTGAGGGACAGTGGGTGACCATGTCTCATACACACACACACACACACACACAAACTGATTGTTTTTCTACCTCATTAATGTAAATATTATACTTTTTATTGTTATTATTTTGCACTGTTTTTATTAATATTTTATTCTATTCTATATTTTTTGCACATGTAACTGTTCTGTATATTTTTGTTCTTTCTTATTTTTATTGTTAATATTTCTCTGTAACTTGCTTTGGCAATACGAATGTCCTTATTTGTCATGCCAATAAAGCTTCTTTTGAGTTTGAGTTGAGTTGAGTTGAGTTGAGTGTGTGTGTGTGTGTGTGTGTGTGTGTGTGTGTGTGTGTGTGTGTGTGTGTGTGTGTGTGTAGGCAACTACAAAAAAAATCACTTCCTTTGAACTTTTTCTACTAAACAATAAGTGCAAAGCCGGCTCTTCTTGACACTTTTATTAATACATTGTGACATTTAAAATGTAGTAGTTTGTATTTTTTTTTTATAAATATGTTGCTACTATATGCTTAAAAATAATATATAGAAAAATAGTGTACATTTTACTGTAGCTGAAGCACTCATTAATGACAATTACAATTCTTTTAATTGATACTTTAGCTTCTTTATTAATATGCTGTAGTATTTCTTAGTTAGAATGGCAGTACAGAGCACCATATGTTATTATAATAAATTATGAGAGTAATGTTCCAGGTATTGTAGAAACATCCGTATAAGGTATTATTGAAGATTACAAAGTATGTGCATCTCAAGAGTATGTGCATCTTAAGTTCCCCTTAAACTTTGCCCCTTAATGCTCCTAAAACCATTTGTTGTGAGAAATATGCATTACCAAAGGGAATCTGAAAGGTGGACATAACTTTTTGCTACAGCGCTTCGTTTGTGCACTTGCCATTAAATGTCAGGGTAGTTAAATTGGGTTCTTTAATATTTAATCACTTTTAATCACGGAACATTTTGTTTTGTTCTCGTTACAAATAAAAATGACAGGAATGTAAATCGTGTGTGTATTGCTCAAGTCTTTACTACTTTTAGAAAATGTTGTATGTAACATTTTTTTTTATCTCTACTGAAATTGTTCAAATCTGTGATAGCCAAAGCATTTACACAATTTCTAATGTGTATTTGATTCTTATCATTATGATTGCTAATAAGTGTGTAAAATCACACATTCAACTCTGCAATAGCTATAGGGGAACATCTATAACAAAAAGCTTAATATCTATATTAATATGAAAACATGCTTCAACTAGGGCTGGGAGATATGACTAAAAAATTTATTGTCTTAATATGCTTAAAAGAAGTGGCGATATACGATACAATATGATGGAAACCTTAACAATGTATAATGTTAAAGTATTAGTATTTATTTGTAACACAAAAACGAGCATGTTGTATTATAACTGTACCTATCAAACTGTATATACAGTGTATCACAAAAGTGAGTACACCCCTCACATTTCTGCAAATATTTTATTATATCTTTTCATGGGACAACACTATAGAAATAAAACTTGGATATAACTTAGAGTAGTCAGTGTACAACTTGTATAGCAGTGTAGATTTACTGTCTTCTGAAAATAACTTAACACACAGCCATTAATGTCTAAATGGCTGGCAACATAAGTGAGTACACCCCACAGTGAACATGTCCAAATTGTGCCCAAAGTGTCAATATTTTGTGTGACCACCATTATTATCCAGCACTGCCTTAACCCTCCTGGGCATGGAATTCACCAGAGCTGCACAGGTTGCTACTGGAATCCTCTTCCACTCCTCCATGATGACATCACGGAGCTGATTGATGTTAGACACCTTGAACTCCTCCACCTTCCACTTGAGGATGCGCCACAGGTGCTCAATTGGGTTTAGTCCATCACCTTTAGCTTCAGCTACCTCAGCAAGGCAGTTGTCATCTTGTAGGTTGTGTTTGGGGTCGTTATCCTGTTGGAAAACTGCCATGAGGCCCAGTTTTCGAAGGGAGGGGATCATGCTCTGTTTCAGAATGTCACAGTACATGTTGGAATTCATGTTTCCCTCAATGAACTGCAGCTCCCCAGTGCCAGCAACACTCATGCAGCCCAAGACCATGATGCTACCACCACCATGCTTGACTGTAGGCAAGATACAGTTGTCTTGGTACTTCTCACCAGGGCGCCGCCACACATGCTGGACACCATCTGAGCCAAACAAGTTTATCTTGGTCTCGTCAGACTACAGGGCATTCCAGTAATCCATGTTCTTGGACTGCTTGTCTTCAGCAAACTGTTTGCGGGCTTTCTTGTGCGTCAGCTTCCTTCTGGGATGACGACCATGCAGACCGAGTTGATGCAGTGTGCGGCGTATGGTCTGAGCACTGACAGGCTGACCTCCCACGTCTTCAACCTCTGCAGCAATGCTGGCAGCACTCATGTGTCTATTTTTTAAAGCCAACCTCTGGATATGACGCCGAACACGTGGACTCAACTTCTTTGGTCGACCCTGGCGAAGCCTGTTCCGAGTGGAACCTGTCCTGGAAAACCGCTGTATGACCTTGGCCACCATGCTGTAGCTCAGTTTCAGGGTGTTAGCAATCTTCTTATAGCCCAGGCCATCTTTGTGGAGAGCAACAATTCTATTTCTCACATCCTCAGATAGTTCTTTGCCATGAGGTGCCATGTTGAATATCCAGTGGCCAGTATGAGAGAATTGTACCCAAAACACCAAATTTAACAGCCCTGCTCCCCATTTACACCTGGGACCTTGACACATGACACCAGGGAGGGACAACGACACATTTGGGCACAATTTGGACATGTTCACTGTGGGGTGTACTCACTTATGTTGCCAGCTATTTAGACATTAATGGCTGTGTGTTGAGTTATTTTCAGAAGACAGTAAATCTACACTGCTATACAAGCTGTACACTGACTACTCTAAGTTATATCCAAGTTTCATGTCTATAGTGTTGTCCCATGAAAAGATATAATGAAATATTTGCAGAAATGTGAGGGGTGTACTCACTTTTGTGATACACTGTAGGTATATCTACATTATATTTACAATAACAGTAATTAACATAAGACAATTGCACACCTAGCATACGGCTTGTAACTTAAGTAAAGTTGGTTGCTTCAAACATAAAAACAAGTGTAGGCCCTGCCTTAATAAAAGTAGTTTTTGTATATAAAGTTGCATTGTTTTCACCACATAATTTGCACAAAATATTACTATGTTGCGCATCATCGCTGCAGAAACCAATCCATGTCTACACAACCGAGCCATGCACAGTCTTTTTCTCATTAGATCTTTGCTACTAGTTGACTGACTGACACAGTGTGAGAGCACACTGCACAGTTTTTTGAGCTGTTTAAACATACTTCGATGGTAACCTATGTATCCAAAGCATATTCGATATAACGAATATGGTCATTTTCAATATTGTGTAAAAATACTATCAAATATATGGATATTTGCAATATACCGCCAGCCCTAGCTTCAACTATCATTTGTTATTCAGGTCAGTTGCCTTTAACTCATAGCTGCCTTAACTGTTTTTACAGTTCTTACAGCTACTAAGCTTTCAAATTTTTATTTCATTTTATTTACAGGTAGCTGTACTTGTTGGAGGAAGCATTTTGTATGCATGAAGGGAAAATAAAGAGTAAGGGCAATAACCAGCCGGACATGTTAAAAGAGGAGTATTTGAAGTTAAGGCTACCTGTCAGCCCACCCCAATACCAGGGCCACAGGAAGGTAAGCTGTTTGTTGGGATTTCAACTAACATACTGTAGGTTTTATAGTTATTTATAAAACCTTGGACAGGTACAGTGGGGCCAAAAAGTATTTAGTCAGCCACTGATTGTGCAAGTTCTCCTACTTAGAAAGATGAGAGAGGTCTGTAATTTTCTTCATAGGTACACTTCAACTATGAGAGACAAAATGAGAGAAAAAAATCCAGGAAATCACATTGTAGGATTTTTAAAGAATTTATTTGTATATTATGGTGGAAAATAAGTATTTGGTCAATAACAAACAAGCAAGATTTCTGGCTCTCACAGACTCTTCTTTCTGGCTCTTCTGTCCTCCACTCTTTACCTGTATTAATGGCACCTGTTTGACCTCGTTATCTGTATAAAAGACACCTGTCCACAGCCTCAAACAGTCAGACTCCAAACTCAACCATGGCCAAGACCAAAGAGCTGTAGAAGGACACCAGGAAGAAAACTGTAGACCTGCACCAGGCTGGGAAGAGTGAATCTACAATAGGCAAGCAGGTTGGTGTGAATAAATCAACTGTGGGAGCAATTGTAAGAAAATGGAAGACATACAAGACCATTGATAATCTCCCTCGATCTGGGGCAAGATCTCATCCCGTGGGGTCAAAATGATCATGAGAACAGTGAGCAAAAATCCCAGAACTACACGGAGGGACCTGATGAATGACCTGCAGAGAGCTGGGACCAAAGTAACAAAGGCTGGGATCAGTACACACTACGCCGAGAGGGACTCAAATCCTGCAGTGCCAGGCGTGTCCCCCTGCTTAAGCCAGTACATGTCCAGGCCCATCTGAAGTTTGCCAGAGAGCATATGGATGATCCAGAAGAGGATTGGGAGAATATCATGTGGTCAGATGAAACCAAAATGTGAACTTTTTGGTAAAAACTCAACTGTGAAGCATGGGGGTGGAAACATCATGCTTTGGGGCTGTTTTTCTGCAAAGGGGACAGGACGACTGATCCGTGTTAAGGGAAGAATGAACGGGGCCATGTATCGGGAGATTTTAAGGCAAAACCTCCTTCCATCAGTGAGAGCATTGAAGATGGAACGTGGCTGAGTCTTCCAGCATGACAATGATCTCAAACACAACGCTCAGGCAACGAAGGAGTGGCTCCGTAAAAAGCATTTCAAGGTCCTGGAGTGGCCTAGCCAGTCTCCAGACCTCAAGCCCATCGAAAATTTGTGGAGGGAGTTGAAAGTCCGTGTTGCCCAGCGACAGCCCCAAAACATCACTGCTCTAGAGGAGATCTGCATGGAGGAATGGGCCAAAATACCAGCTACAGTGTGTGCAAACCTGGTGAAGACTTACAGGAAACGTTTGACCTCTGTCTTTGCCAACAAAGGTTATGTTACAAAGTATTGAGTTGAACTTTTGTTATTGACCAAATACTTATTTTCCACCATAATTTACAAATAAATTCTTTAAAAATCCTACAATGTGATTTCCTGGATTTTTTTTTTCTCATTTTGTCTCTCATAGTTAAAGTGTACCTATGATGAAAATTACAGACCTCTCTCATCTTTCTAAGTAGGAGAACTTGCACAATCAGTGGCTGACTAAATACTTTTTGGCCCCACTGTAATTATTGGTTACACAAGACTTTAATGCTCAAGTCTTTGATGTCAAACACAGTCATGGACAATTTTGTATCTCCAGTTCAGCTCATTTGCATGTCTTTGGACTGTGGGAGGAAACCGGAGCACCCGGAGGAAACCCACGCAGACACAGGGAAAACATGCAAACTTCACACAGAAAGGACCCGGACCGCTCCACCTGGGAATCGAACTCAGGACCTTCTTGTTTGACCCTTCTTGCTTGACTTTAAAAAGCACTCACACCCTTGACTTTTTTTGCATATTGGTGTTGTGGATTTGATTTTGAAATTATATATTGCCAGTTTTACCCATCAATGAAAAAGTAAAAAGTGTTTTAGAGTTTGAAATCTGTAAACTGAAATCTGTAATTCACAAACATGTTAATAAAGTATTATAAAAAATTATTACTGTAGCCCCCTATTTTCTCTAAAAGTAGTCTTTTCCAATTCTCTTCATTTAAATCCCTCTCAGGTTTGTGGAAGGGGAGACGCAGACCATCACATGCCCTTCCACCAAGCATGCAGTTGCCAGCTGCTGCTTTTTACCTGCCAGCAGTGGACTCTCACTGAGAGCTTTATTGCTTAAGGAGAGTCATGATGTGAATTATCCACCACCTTAAGGGGTTGCATTTTTGCAATTGCAAGAAAAAAAACAATTGACAATTCTCACTCAGGCACAGCTAGAGCTCCCTGGGACATAATCAGAATCAGAATCAATAATCAGAATAATTTGAAAGAACTGGATTTACACAAACCATACTTACACAAATTTAATTTGAACTAAAATTTATAAGTGGTAATTTGAGTTCTTCATTATTCAGTCTAGTCTGTGATGAAGTCAGTAGTGCGTTTTCAGTGCAAACACAGCATATCTAGCAGGAGCAGCATTGTTGGAACAGCAGTCTCAACTTGCAGTCTTCAACATTAGATGGGTAAACAGGTTTCAGGGTAAATAACAAAATATGTAGTTAAAATGTGATATAAATCATTAAGAGTAAAATGTCAGTTTTGCAGAGAACAGCATGAGACTCCGGCACCCATAATTATGACAGCATAGTTAAAAGGGAGAACTAGGAGGTAACACAGTCATGAGGGCGTTCACAGGACATCAGCACCCACCTCCTCTACCGTCTACAAACCTGAGTGATTGGACAAGAGAGGCAGAATGACAGCAACACAACATCCTCAATCACCACAAATTTCTATAATCTAGAACACCCAAGCTTAGTGTTTTTGTCTATAGTTGGGTTGACAAAACATGAGAGCACCAGACTACCCAGATCCCAGACCCCCAGGATCAGAGCCACACTTTTCTCGTTTGAAAAGACTGTCAAAAGCCTCAGTAAATATATATTTTTTTAATCTAACCAATAAGTTAAAAACGCATGGATCAGCGTCATAAACAGAAATTATATTTCTGATTTTAGAGATATTGCACAGATGAAAGAATGCTGTGATGTTCACTGCTATGATCATTTCAGTGGTGCAGGTGTAGAAGTTACGCAGCACCTTGGAGGGTAATTTAAAGTCCCTTAAGCGTCTAAGGTGATATAGACACTGACGGGCCTTCTTTGCCAGCATGGTGGTGTGGCTGGGCCATGACAGGTCCTTCGAGATGTGAACTACAAGGTACTTGAAATGGTAACTCCTTTCCTGCTTTATGCTGTAGTCCACTATTAGCTCCTTGGTCTTGCTGACGAAGAAGGAGATTGTTATCCTGGCACCAGTCCTCCAGGTGTTTTATCTCCCAGGTAGGCCCTCTAATTGTTGTTGGAGATTAGGCCCACCACAACAGTGTCATCAGCAAACTTGACAATGGTGGTACAGCTGGAAGTGGCCACACAGTCATAAGTGTACAGTGAGTACAGCAGGGGGCTCAGGACACAGCCCTGGGGGGCACCAATGCTAAGGGTGAGGGTGGGTGAGACATGTTTGCCTACCCATACTGCTTGAAGTTGGAGATGCACTGACACAGTGATGAATGAAGTCCTAGGTTCTCCAGTTTGGTAGTTGGTTTAGAGGGGATAATAGTGTTAAATGTTTAGCTGTAACCAACAAACAGCATTTTAACATAATTACCCCTCTTGGCGTCCAGGTGAGTTAATGTTGTATGGAGCAGATATGTAATGGCATATTCTGTAGAGCGATTATGGCGGTATGCAAATTGTAAAGGGTCCATAAAGTCAGGAAGTGAGGCAGTAAGTCTCTGTTGAGCTTTTCAAAGCACTTCATCACAACTGATGTTAGAGCTACTAGGCAAAAGTCATTAAGGCATGTTGGCTGGGACTTCTTTGGAACAGGAACAATGACAGATTGTTTAAAGCAAAGCACTGGAACAGGGAGAGGTTGAAAATGTCTGTGAACACCAGTGTAAGCTGGTCAGCGCAGATGTTGAGAACTTGGCCGGCGATACCATCTGGTCCTGCTGCTTTCCTGGTGTTCACTCTACTGAAAGCTTTCAGTACATCGCTCTCCATGATAGTGAAAGCTCTCTGCGCTTTGGTGGGTTCAGTGTGTATGCTGCGTTTTTCAGTGTGTATGCTACACGGTTCTCCCTGTGTAGTGGCGGCGCGCAGCAGTGCAGCGGCTTCTCTAGCTCTCGGTGTTAGTGTAAAAATAGTATGACTACTGCAAATAGAACAGCAATAAAGTATAGCTCAACAGCATTAATGGCACTAAACAACAGTGTCCATATTCAATTACCTTTGGATCTAAAAGCAGCACTCTGTAGTAGACGGAGCTGGCTCGGGGCCAAAAAGGAGGCGGTGTACAAGAAAGCAGAAGAGGGGTAAAAGAGCCAGTCTGCTATCCAAGCTAAGAGCTAATGCTAACAGACCCGCCATTTCATTGCTCTTTTTATCCAATGTCCGGGCTTTGGATAATAAAGTGGATTTGCGACACAGACTGTGGCATCGGGAGATGCAAAGCTACAGTGTCTTTGTTCTAACAGAGACGTGGCTTAATAACAACATGCCGGACTATGTCTTCGAGCTTGCCGGACGGCTACTTTTTCGCTCGAACAGAGACTCGCAGCTCTCCGGTAAAACCAGAGAAGGAGGACTCCGCATCTATATCAACAAAGGTTGATGCACGAACTGTTCCGTAGTGGGCAGAAGTGGTGAAATATCTGATACTAAAATGCCGTCCCCACTATCTGCCACGGGAATTTACAGCAGTGTTCATAGTTGCGGTTTATGTCCCTCGCAAGCTACCGCTAATGTAGCGCTTAAGGAGCTGCAAGACAGCATCGGCTCGCTACAAAATAAACACCCAGAAGCGTTGTATGTAGTGGCAGGGGACTTTAACCATGTGAATCTGCAGGATATTTCAACCACATTTCATCAGCACGTTAACTTTGCGATTCGGGGCAAAAACACTTTAGACAAAGTGTTTACAAACAGACGAGGAGCGTACAGAGCAGTGCCCCACCCCCACCTCGGCGCCTCGGATCACATCTCTCTCCTGCTCGCTCCTGCATACTGCCCAGTGTCGAGGAGCAAAAACTTTGACACAAGCTCCCAGCCATCAGCGTAACAATAGCAGAGGTGAGAAGAACACTGCAGAAAGTCAACCCCCGAAAGGCCCCCGGCCCTGATGGAATTCCAGGTAGAATCAGAATCAGAATCACTTTATTTCGCCAGGTATGTTACACATATGAGGAATTTGCTTTGGTGATACACACAGTAATACACACAATAGTCCACATAGTAGTACAAACAATACACATAATAGTACAGATAATTACACATGTATGACATGTAACATAGAACATATTTAACAGACCCGATAGCACACAGACTGTTAACCAGTATTTACCAACATTTGCCCAAGAGAACAACTTTGGTTAAAAAGTGTTACAGCTCTGGGGAAAAAGCTGTTAGCGTGTCTGGATGTGTTAGTTTTTATTGTCCTGAGTCTTCTGCCAGATGGAAGAGTTTAAAAAAAGTGATATCCAGGATGAGAGGGGTCTGCTGTAATTTTGCCGGCACGCTTCAGCACTCTGCTGTTGTAGATGTCCTGAAGCGTTGGCAGACTAGAGTTCTGAGGGACTGTGCATATCAACTGTCTGAGGTCCTGACGGATATATTTAACATCTCACCGCCCCAGGCCAGAGTTTCAGTATGTTTCAAGACATCCACGATTATCCCTGTACCAAAGTCCTCTTTAGCAACGTGTCTCAACGATTACCGACCTATTGCACTCACTCCTGTCACCATGAAGTGCTTCGAGAAGTTGGTGATGAGGCACCTGAAACAGACCATCAACGTAGCAGAGTTTGCATATAGGCAGAACCGGTCCACAGCTGACGCCATCATCATACCCTGACCCACCAGGCCTTCACCCACCTGGAAAACAAGGACTCCTACGTGAGGCTGTTGTTTCTGGACTTCAGTTCTGCATTTAATACCATCATCCCGCAGAAACTGGTGTCCAAGCTGAAATCACTGGGAACCTCTTCTTCCCTGTGTAACTGGGTCCTGGATTTCCTGACCTGCAGGCCTCAAAATGTCAGGATAAACAACATCACATCCTTCACCATCATCCTGAACACTGGCTCCCCCCAGGGTTGTGTGCTCAGCCCACTACTGTACACACTGATGACCTACGACTGCAGAGCTCACTACAAGAACAACCTCATGGTCAAGTTCGCGGATGACACAGTGGTGGTCGGACTCATCACCCATGGAGAGGAAGGGTGGAGGACCTAATATGGTGGTGCAGAGACAACAACCTCATCCTCAATGTTCAGAAGACCAAGGAGATGGTTGTGGATTTCCGCAGGACTGGTACAACCCCTCCTCCTCTACTCATTGATGGAGTAGCTGTGGAGATGGTCCCCTCCATCAAGTACCTCGGGGTACACCTGACTGACATGCTCACCTGGCGTACCAACACCACGGCTGTCATAAAGAAGGCCAACCAACGCCTTTATTTCCTGAGGAAGCTGAGGAGGGCAGGTCTTCACACAGACATCCTCAGTTCATTCTACAGCTGTGTGGTGGAGAGCACCATGACCACCTGCCTCACTGTGTGGTATGCTGGCTGCACGCAAAAACAACAAGACTAAAAAACAGCTTCTTTCCACTTGCAGTCAGACTGCTAAATTGCTCCACCCCTCATATACTAACTATGCACCAATCACTTTAAACACCTGTGACCTGGTGCTGCCATTTTCTGCTGCTATACACTTTGAGCTGCTGCTATATTTTGAAATCATGCAAATCATGCACTTTAGATCCACATAAAGCTGCTGTAGTTCTTGTGCAATACTTGTGAATGTAAATGTAAATATTTAAAATACCTTATCTTAGTTATTTCTTCCAGTTTTTTCTTAAGTTTTGTTTTATACTTAACATAGTTATTTGTTCTTCATATTTCATTATGTTACACACACCGAGACCTAAGTAACTGCATTTCGTTCTAATCATGTACATGGTTTGAATGACAAAAAAGCTGAATCTGAGTTTTATTTTGTCCCATTTTCCCTGCAAACACATCTTGAGATGTGCAACAGTATGGGGTCGTCACTGTCGCATTTTTCATTTTAAAATTCTCTATTGGGGACAGATCAGGACTGCAGGAAGGCCAGTCCAGTACCTGTACACTCTTCTTCCACAGCCATGCCATTGGAATGTGTGCAGCATGTGGTTTTGCATTGTCTTGTGAAAGAATGTATGGACATCCCTGGAAAAGATGACGTCTTGAAGGCAGCATATGTTGCTCTAAGATCTCAATGTACTTTTCTGCATTAATGCTGCCATCTCAGAAGTGTAAATTACCTTTGCCAAGGGCACTGACACAGACCCATACCATGACAGACCCTGGCTTTTGGACTTGTTGCTGATAACAGTCTGGATGGTCCTTTTCGTGTTTGATACGGAGCACACTGCGTCCATTTTTTCCAAAAAAGACCTGGAATGCTGATTCATCTGACCACAATGCGTGTTTCCATTGTGTGATGGTCCATCCTAGATGCCTCTGAGCCCAGAGAAGTCAATGCCGCTTCTGGATATGGTTTACATAAGTCTTTTTTATTTGCACAGTAAAGTTTTAAGTTACATTTGTGCATGTAACTCCATATTGTAGTGCTTGACAAAGGTTTGCCAAAGTAATCCCTTGCCCATGTGGTTATATCAGCTATTGTTGAGTGGCGGTTCTTGATGCAGTGCTGTCTGAGGGATCAAAGATCACGGGCGTTCAGCTTAAACTTGCGCCCTTGGCCTTAACGCATTAAAATTTTACCAGATTCCTTGAATCTTTCTTTGAGGTACATTGTTTTTGAACATTTCAATAATTTTCTCATGCATTTGTTGACAAACTGGAGATCCTCTGGCCATCTTTGCTCAGCCTCAGCCTTGCCTGGATGCTGCTTTTGTACCAAACCATGAATACAATCACCTGTTGCCATCACCTGCTTGAAATCACATTATTTATTGATTTTTTCACCTCATTACTAGCCCTAAATTGCCCCATCCCAACTTTTTTGGGTGCATGTGTTGCAGGAATGGCGGTATATTAACAAATGAAATGAAGTTGAGCAAAGAAAACATGAAGTATCTTGGGTTCAAACTGTCTGCAATCAAAGAAAAGTCAAAATAAATGTAAGAAACACTGCATTTTTATTTTATTAGCATTTTTCACACTGTCCCAACTTTTTCTAATTTGGGGTTTTATATATAATACACAAAGTGGGCTGGTGAAGTTTGTGAAGTTTGTAATAGATGTAACTGTAATAGATATCAAAATGGATTTTTGTTAAAATTCATTAAATAAATGAATGAATGAATTTAAGTTACATAAATTGTGTTATGTAAAATCTATGTTACTTAAAAGTTAAATAAACCGCATTCATTATTTATGCATTTAAGGTCTGTGAGTAAACAGTCATTCCCAACTAAGATGTGAGTCTCAAATTATGGCTACCACTCTCGGGTGAGAGCTAACACAGAAAACTACAAATGTATTATCAGTGCATCGGAAAATTTTTTTGGCCAGGTAGTGTATCTATTTTAATATAGTGTATAGACAATAGATATACTGTGACACTGCCTGGCCAAAAAAAAAGGTCACACACTCTAATATTTCGTTGGACCGCCTTTAGCTTTGATTACGGCACGCATTCGCTGTGGCATCGTTTCTACAAGCTTTTGCAATGTCACATTTATTTCTGTCCAGAGTTGCATTAATTTTTCCCCAAGATCTTGTATTGATGATGGGAGATTTGGACCACTGCACAAAGTCTTCCATGTGTAAAAATGATGTCTCATGCTCCCTGAACCTCTCTTTCACAATTTGAGCCCGATGAATCCTGGCATTGACATCTTGGAATATGCCCGTGCCATCAGGGAAGAAAAAATCCATTGATGGAATAACCTGGTCGTTCAGTATATTCAGGTAGTCAGCTGACCTCATTCTTTGGGCACATAACGTTGCTGAACCTAGACCTGACCAACTGCAGCAACCCCAGATCATAGCACTGCCCCCACAGGCTTGTACGGTAGGCACTAGGCATGATGGATGCATCACTTCAGCCGCCTCTCTTCTTACCCTGATGCGCCTATCACTCTGGAACAGGGTAAATCTGGACTCATCAAACCACATGTCCTTCTTCCATTGCTCCAGAGTCCAATCTTTATGCTCCCTAGCAAATTGAAGCCGTTTTAGCCGGTTAGCCTCACTGACAAGTGGTTTTCTTAAGGCTACACAGCTGTTTAGTCCCAATCCCTTGAGTTCCCTTCGCATTGCGTATGTGGAAATGCTCTTACTTTTACTATTAAACATATCCCTGAGTTCTACTGTAGTTTTTCTACGATTTGATTTCACCAAACGTTTAAGTGAATCATTCAAGATTTTTTTCCGACCACATTCCTTCCTTTTTAATAATGCGTTGGACATTTCTTAACCAGATTTTAGTAGTTTCAGCAATCTCCTTTGATGTTTTCTCTGCTTGATGCATGCCAATAATTTGACCCTTCTGAAACAGATTAACATCTTTTCCACAACCACAGGATGTGTCTTTCGACGTGGTTGTTTAACAAATGAGAAATTTGAGGGTTAAATAACTTGTTGCCAGCTGAAACATAATCACCCATGCAGTAATTATCCAATGGGAGGCTCTTACCTATTTGCTTAGTTAAATCCAGGTGGTGACCTTTTTTTTGGCCAGGCAGTGTATGAATCCTTATACTTATTTGGAACTTATTTGGAATTTTCTTGCAGTCATATGCAATTGATTCAGAAAATATTCACACCCTGTTGACTTTTTAAACCCAAGATACTGGATTTTATTTTAAAATGTTAAAAATTTAACTTTCTTATTCACAAAAATATTCAAACCCTTAAAACTTTGTAAAAGCCCATTCGGAAGCAATAACAGCTGCAACATTTTTTTTATTGAAGAGTAATACAAAATACAAGGTCATAAAGGCAAACTGAAGACATCAGGGCATACAACAACTCACATAATAATAAAAAAGAAAACATAGTCAATACACAAAGGTGGTCTTGTCCATTTCCACAAAAATAAAATACATCGTCTTGCTAGTAGGAATGTAATAGCTAGAATATCCGTTTGGACTTTTGCTTATCAATTTTACTTATTTTTCTGTTGCAACATTGCTGAATAAACAAAATTTTTTATCCTGTTCCCAGGCATTTGTTAAGAGAATGTACGTCTAAAGCCATAACATGTGAATATATTTTGGAAATTTTTGGAAACCCCCCTTTCTGGGGAAGGTCTAAGGTCAGCAGGTCGTCCCATGGCTGATTAGTGTGAAGGCAGGTGTGGTCTGAGAAATGAGAAGATACAAAATATCTTCTTTAAAAATATCTAAACAAAAAAAATATTATGAAAGAGAGAGGGAAATATAGTGTGAGTAATATAAATTCCCAAGTATCCTGAATTCGGTTGGAGCAAATTTGAAAGGTATGGATGATTGAGTAAGTTACATTGCTGATGGATTGATTGGATAACATTCACTTTTCCGCAGGTTCACTTTATATCCTAGCCAAACCTCAGTCAGTCACATACAACAGTAAATCGTCAGCATATAAAGATAATTTAAGTTCGATACCCAAGCGAGAAATTCCCTGAAATGATTTGAAAGATTTTAATGCAATGAAAAGATTTAATAGCAAAAACAAAGTGGAGAGGATACAAAAGACATCCTTGTCTAATCCCATGGGACAAAGAGAAGTAGTCTGAACAGACACAATTAGTGCAAATGCATTCGCATGCAAAAAGATTCAAAAACCCCAACCAACAGTGACTCGTCAAAAACTGTAATAAGAAGAGTCATCAACTTTCTTGAAAAATTCAACAGGAAATCCATCTGGCCAGGTGCCTTGTTAGTTTGCATAGCTTTAAAAGCTGTGGTAATTTCTTCCAAGTTCAAAGTTAAATTCAGCTACTGCATAGGGTTCAAGTCCACAACCAGAAACACTAGCTCACAGAGAAAAGCTGACAGCTCAGCCTCATCAGAAGAGAATTCTTTCTGATATCAATCTCAATAAAAGGATTTGAAGACTTCATGCCCAATATCAAGGAACAGTCAAAGATTCATTCCAAAACCACTGCAGTGTTGTTTTGTCTGTTAAAGGGAGTTTGCTTGCACATTGCTTGCATGCTCAACAATTCCTGGTCACCATTGTCTGGTTCTGCTCTTCTCAGTATGTCAAAATCTTTTTAATAGGAGACAGAATTGGACTGCAGGCAGGCCAGTTGAGCACATGAATTTTGCGTCTACAAAGCAATGTAGAATGCAGAATGATGCCATGTTACCACCAAAGAAGTCACCTTGATGGCAATATACGTCTCTCTAAAATCCCATTATACATTTCCATAGCAATGGTACCTTTACACATATGCAAGTCACCCATGCCAAAGACATATTCAACAGTTGTTCCTGGCCTTGCCATATATAGACTGAAAGTTCTTCATTCCCCATTGCTATTTTTTCTTTTACAAATTATGTGTGGTAGATGGTAAAAATGTAAATTATGTATTTACACTGAAAAACATCTTTTTATTTTTTTTAATGCATTTTTCTCCCGATTTAGCGCATCCAAGCACTGAAGACTCCAGATTTGCATCCAAGGAGAGCACGCCGCTGCCCACTCCTTCTCTACATGTGTACAGCCCTCCTCTTCTTGTCCGTGCATCCCGCACGGGCGTCTCTTCTGCCAATCAGGGTCCTTACACAGCGTATGAAGACCCACCCACCCACATATAGTTCGGTCCCCACCCTGCAGATACGGTGGCCAATTAGTATCTGCTGCAGGCACTGCCAATTATGTGGCAACACGGAGCCTCAAACCCGGGAGTTCAGAAACTCTGCTGGTGCGTCAGCGGAATATCCCGCTGCACCACCTGGGTGCCCGAGAAACATCTTTTTGAAGTGATGAAAGTTTTATCACAAAAGTTTGTCACAAAATGCTGAGCCACAACCTGTTTTTGCTTGCAAAGACTAATTGTTCTAATTGTACTATATCTAATTGTTTTATATTGTTTTTATTGTTATTCAAACATTAAATGCAGGTACTTAACCTATGACAATTTAAGAGTTCAAAGGACTCTAACCTCATGTAAAGTGGCCTTTTAAGCATTAAATCCATTATTCATTGGTCGTTGAGTCTAGTTCTCTCCTGTTACTTTTTTTTTATTTCTTTTTTTATTTCTCCTATTCGTTTTTTTAAATAATTGTGTGTGTAAGGCAAGGCAAGGCAAGGCAAGGCAAGGCAAGTTTATTTGTATAGCACCTTTCATACACAGTGGCAATTCAAAGTGCTTTACATAAGGAAAAAAAAATTAATTAAAAGCATTAAAACATTCCTGAGATCTAAAACCTCAGAAAGACTTCTTGCAAACATTTAGTTACAATTAGGAACATGAAATTCAAACAAGAGAGATAAAAAAAATTAAGGACATGAAAAATTAAAAGAAAATATTGTAAAGTATAACCTACAATTTAGGGAATATGAAATTAAAACAAGAGAGATAAAAAATTAAGAACATGAAAACTAAAAGAAAATATAGTAAAATATACACTACAATTTAGAAGAGCATGAAAAACTAAAAGAAATATGGTAAAATGAGGTTAATAGCAAAAATTTCGAGCTCAATCATAGGCACAAGAAAAAAGAAATGTTTTTAACCTGGATTTAAAGATTTCTACATTTGAGGAACATCTAATATCTCCTGGCAGTCTGTTCCAGTTATATGCAGCCCAACAGCTAAATGCTGCTTCACCATGTTTAGTTTGGACTCTGGGCTCAACTAGCTGACCTGAGTCCATGGATCTAAGAGATCTACTGGGTTTATATTCTCTAAACATTTCTGAGATGTATTCTGGGCCGAACCAATTCAGTGATTTATAGACCAGTAGCAGCACTTGAAATTCTATTCTGTAACTAACTGGAAGCCAGTGTAGAGATTTTAGAACTGGAGTGATGTGCTCAGTTCTCTTCGTCTTAGTTAAAACTCTAGCAGCAGCGTTCTGAACGAGCTGTAACTGTTTAATGGCCTTTTTGGGAAGTCCAGTTAAGAGACCATTACAATAGTCCACCCTACTGGAGATAAAAGCATGGATCAGCTTCTCTAGGTCTTGTTGGCACACTAGACCCTTGATTTTGGCTATATTTCTAAGATGGTAGAAGGCTGTTTTGGTGATGGTTTTTATAAGGCTGGTGAATGTGAGATCTGAATCTATTAGAACGCCAAGATTTCGGACTTGGTCTTTGGTTTTTAGAGCCCGGGAACTGAGGTGTTCACTGACACTGGTCCTCTTTTCTTTGCTACCAAACACAACAATCTCTGTTTTGTCCTTATTTAACTGTAAAAAATTCTGGCTCATCCAGTTATTGATGTCCTCCAGACACTGACACAGTGAATCTATTGGGCTGTAATCATCTGGTGAGAGAGCCAGATACAGTGTATCACAAAAGTGAGTACACCCCTCACATTTCTGCAGATATTTAAGTATATCTTTTCATGGGACAACACTGACAAAATGACACTTTGACACAATGAAAAGTACTCTGTGTGCAGCTTATATAACAGTGTAAATTTATTCTTCCCTCAAAATAACTCAATATACAGCCATTAATGTCTAAACCACCGGCAACAAAAGTGAGTACACCCCTAAGAGACTACACCCCTAAATGTCCAAATTGAGCACTGCTTGTCATTTTCCCTCCAAAATGTCATGTGATTTGTTAGTGTTACTAGGTCTCAGGTGTGCATAGGGAGCAGGTGTGTTCAATTTAGTAGTACAGCTCTCACACTCTCTCATACTGGTCACTGAAAGTTCCAACATGGCACCTCATGGCAAAGAACTCTCTAAGGATCTTAAAAGACGAATTGTTGCGCTACATGAAGATGGCCAAGGCTACAAGAAGATTGCCAACACCCTGAAACTGAGCTGCAGCACAGTGGCCAAGATCATCCAGCATTTTAAAAGAGCAGGGTCCACTCAGAACAGACCTCGCATTGGTCGTCCAAAGAAGCTGAGTGCACGTGCTCAGCGTCACATCCAACTGCTGTCTTTGAAAGATAGGCGCAGGAGTGCTGTCAGCATTGCTGCAGAGATTGAAAAGGTAGGGGGTCAGCCTGTCAGTGCTCAGACCATACGCCGCACACTACATCAAATTGGTCTGCATGGCTGTCACCCCAGAAGGAAGCCTCTTCTGAAGTCTCTACACAAGAAAGCCTGCAAACAGTTTGCTGAAGACATGTCAACAAAGGACATGGATTACTGGAACCATGTCCTATGGTCTGATGAGACCAAGATTCATTTGTTTGGTTCAGATGGTCTCAAGCATGTGTGGCGGCAATCAGGTGAGGAGTACAAAGATAAGTGTGTCATGCCTACAGTCAAGCATGGTGGTGGGAATGCCATGGTCTGGGGCTGCATGAGTGCAGCAGGTGTTGGGGAGTTACATTTCATTGAGGGACACATGAACTCCAATATGCACTGTGAAATACTGAAGCAGAGCATGATCCCCTCCCTCTGGAAACTGGGTCGCAGGGCAGTGTTCCAGCATGATAATGACCCCAAACACACCTCTAACACGACCACTGCTTTATTGAAGAGGCTGAGGGTAAAGGTGATGGACTGGCCAAGCATGTCTCCAGACCTAAACCCAATAGAACATCTTTGGGGCATCCTCAAGCGGAAGGTGGAGGAGCGCAAAGTCTCGAATATCCGCCAGCTCCGTGATGTCGTCATGGAGGAGTGGAAAAGCATTCCAGTGGCAACCTGTGAAGCTCTGGTAAACTCCATGCCCAGGAGAGTTAAGGAAGTTCTGGGAAATAATGGTGGCCACACAAAATATTGACACTTCAGGAACTTTCACTAAGGGGTGTACTCACTTTTGTTGCCGGTGGTTTAGACATTAATGGCTGTATATTGAGTTATTTTGAGGGAAGAATAAATTTACACTGTTATATAAGCTGCACACAGACTACTTTTCATTGTGTCAAAGTGTCATTTTGTCAGTGTTGTCCCATGAAAAGATATACTTAAATATTTGCAGAAATGTGAGGGGTGTACTCACTTTTGTGATACACTGTATATCTGTGTGTCATCTGCATAACTATGGTAATCAATGTTGTTAGCCTGTAGCATTTGGCCTAATGGCAGCATATAAAGATTGAACAGAAGAGGTCCGAGAACTGATCCCTGGGGGATTCCACATGTCATAGCCACCCTGTCGGATTCACAGCTGCCAATAGTGACGAAGTAACTCCGGTCTTCTAAATAAGACCTGAACCAATTAAGGACTGTTCCGGAAAGTCCAACCCAGTTTTCCAACCTATCCAGCAATATTCTATGATCTACAGTGTCAAAGGCAGCACTAAGATCCAGTAAAACCAGAACTGATATTTTACCCGAGTCAGTATTCAGCCGTAGATCATTTAACACTTTTATGAGAGCCGTTTCAGTGCTGTGGTGAGCTCGAAAGCCTGACTGAAATTTGTCAAAATAACCACTGGAATTCAAAAAACTGCTGACTTGATTGTAAACAACTTTCTCAATGATCTTGGCTATGAAAGGAAGATTGAGATCGGCCTGTAGTTGTTTAACACAGACGCATCCAGAGTTCTCTTTTTTAGGAATGGCTTAATGGCAGCTGTTTTCAGTGACTTTGGGAAAACGCCTGATTCTAGTGAGCCATTAACTATTTGTTGCAAATCAGTTTTTACAGAGTTAAAAATAGTTTTAAAAAATTCAGATGGCAGTATGTCGAGACAACATATCGATGATTTAAGATGCTGAACTGTTTTCTCCAGTGTTTTTTGGTCTATTGTATTAAATTGTGACATAATAGTCATGTTATTTCTAAGTGTCTGTAGGGGCAGCATAGTTTCATCGTTTGACTGAGTGGCGTTGATGGTCAGTCTAATAGTTTGGATTTTTTCACAGAAGAAATGAGCAAATTCATTACATTTCTCTGTGGACAGAAGTTCTGGTGTGATCCGTTTTGGAGGATTTGTAAGCTTGTCGACCACGTTGAATAGAGTGCGGGTGTTGTTGATGTTCCTGTTAATGATCTTAGAGAAGTGCAGCTGTCTAGCCCTGCATAACTCCGAGTTAAAACTACAAAGGCTTTGCTTATAGAGATCATAGTGGATTTGAAGTTTAGTTTTCCTCCACTTACGTTCAGCTCTCCTGCATTCTCTTTTCAGAGCTATTACCATCATTGTGTTACGCCATGGTGCTTTCTGTTTGCTCAACGTTTTCATGACTTTCACAGGGGCAACCACATCCATGACAGTCAATATTTTCATGTTAAAGTTATCCAGGAGTTCATCAACTGACTCTGCAATTAAAGTTGGTGATATAGCTATGGCCTCCATAAACTGAGAACTAGTGCTTTCATTTATGCACCTTTTGTTAACAGAAACAGAGCTAGTTTGAGCATCTGGAGTGATCAGCATTTCAAAGAAGACACAAAAATGATCAGAGAGGGCCAAGTCCTTGACCATAACAGAAGAAATGTTAAGACCTTTAGAAATAACTAGATCCAGAGTGTGCCCTCGAGTATGTGTAGGCCCTTTCACATGTTGCAATAGACCAAATGTGTCAAAAAGTCCAAAAAGTTCTTTGGTGTTATTGTCCTTGTTATTATCTAAGTGGATGTTAAAATCCCCAGTTATGATGAAGAAGCTGTACTCAGTGGAGATAACTGACAGTAGTTCAGTAAATTCATCTATAAAATGTGCAGAGTATCTTGGAGGTTTATAAATGGTTAAAAATAAAATTTTGGGAGTACTCTTCAAAAATAAAACAGAGGTATTCAAAAGACTTGCCAAGTACAGTCTCTTTGCACTGGAATACATCTTTAAATAAGGCAGCTACTCCTCCACCTTTTCTACCACTTCGACACACATTCATAAAACTGAAGTTTGCTGGTGCTGTTTCATTAAGAACAGTGGCACTGCTGCCTTCTGCTAACCATGTTTCAGTTAGAAACAGAAAATCTAAACTGTAGGATAGAATTATGTCATTCACTAAAAATGATTTATTGGCTAGAGATCTAATATTAAGCAGAGCTAGCTTTAAAGGAACCACAGGAGCCCCTGGGACAGCCCGAGGTTGTCGTGGTACAGGTACAAGGTTAGACTGGTTGACTTGATATGCTGAATGCGTTCTATTCTTTCTATTTCTAATCAACACAGGAATAGAAAACATTTCAGACATACTGGGTCCAAGCTTACTCTCCAAACTGTTGTCAGAATACAAAACAATGATAACTCGTTGTGATGTGTTCAGGGTCCTTATGTCTTATATCTGCTATAGCAAGGACCCTGAACACATCACAACGAGTTATCATTGTTTTGTATTCTGCAGCCGCTATCAGTAGCACTCGCTGAACATTCTGAACTCTGTACAGCCAGAGGAGATGAAGTACAAGGCTGCTGCTGACGGTGTTGAAGTGGCCTCAGAGAACGGGGAGGGGGCTGTGGACAGGGGGGAAGGGGTGCCCTGCGCTTTTTGGGTGAAACCTGTGGACTGGCTGAGATGGAGTGTGAGAATTTAGTCCCAACACACACCAGCTTCTCCATTTTCTCTGTGAAATCCATATGTGGAGGTGATGTTGAGAGAGAGAAGTTGGAGGATGATTGTGATGTCTCTGCTGTTGACTGCTGTGTCACTGCCTGATGATGAAGGTCATAATAGCTTTCGTCAAGAGTCAGAAACTCAGCCTGAGCTGTGTTCTCCAGTGATGGGGATTTTATGTTTGATGGTCCTTCATGGTTGAAAGCAGGTGAGGGAGGTTGAGGATGCACGTATTGTGTCGAGTCAGTCCAAGAAGCAGATGGCGAAGAGCAAAATGGAGGTTGTCCTTTAGTGCCTTCACTCCAGTCTTGCTTAGGTGGGTGTCATCTGGGTAAAAAAATTCTCTGCGCCCCCAGAATACATTAAAATTGTCAATATAACCCATACCTTTCAAACTGCAGGTTCTGCTTAGCCACGTGTTGAGGTTGAGTAGCCGTGAAAACATATTAGATCCTCGGGCTGGGAGAGGCCCACTGATGAACTTCTGAGCAGTCAGCTTCTCAAGTGTATTAAACAGTTCAGTGAAGTTGTTCTTTAAGATTTCTGACTCCTCTCTGCGAATGTCACTTCTGCCCACGTGCAGAATAATTCGGTCGATCGCTCCATGCTGGGAGAGAATGTTGGGAAGTTCAATATATATTTATATATAGTGACAAAACATAACATTATGACCACTGACAAGTGAAGCAAATAACACTGATTATCTCACGGCACCTGTTACTGGGTGGGATATATTAGGTAGCAAATGAACATTTTATCCTCAAAGTTGATGTGTTAAAAGCAGGAAAAATTGTCAAGTGTAAGGAACTGAGCGAGTTTGACAAGGGCCAAATTGTGATGGCTAGACAGCTGGGTCAGGGCATCTACAAAGCTGCAGCTGTTGCGGGGTGTTCCCAGTCTGCAGTGGTCAGTATCTATCAAAAGTGGTCCTGCAATCTGCAATTTGATCATTCTCTTGATGTTTTGCTGATCAACTTGATACAGTGGTGTATTAGAGCCACTGATTCCCAGCTTTTTGAGTGTTGCAGGCATCAAATTCTAAATTTGTTTATATTTACATTTTTCAATGAAATGAAGGTTTACTAGACTGAACAAATTACAAATGTCCCAACTTCTCTGAAAGTGGGGTTGGTACATTACACAAACAGTCCTAATTTGTTATGACTGAAATTCACAGCTAATTATGTGAAGCTTTGTAACGATCTTTTCCCAGTTTAACTGAAATGAAAGCATATGCCCAAATGCGAGTGAACTTTAATGTAAAGCAATAGTAAACTCAAATATAGTCTAATATGTCCCACATATCATGATGCCACACTGATTAGGTAAGAGTAAACCCTTTTCTCACACACTTCCACTCTGATTTCCTACTGATACTTTGAAACATTTGGTCCTTCGCATGTGCTAAGACTTCATAAGAAAAAGAGTTTTAAGTCAAGTCTTTATGTATGTGTCCTTAGATGACATCTGGTTCTCTGACAGCTCCCTGTCAGAGAGGTTAATGTTTAGTGATCCAGGGCTCATGCCTCTACCAGACACTGCCACAGGCTTGGAATGGTTCCACCTTGTCAGTGCTGCGCAAGCCTTTGAAGGTAGGTGGGATTTCCTTCTAGAATATTTTGCTAATAATTAGGGGTGGGAGATATAATATCATTCACGATAATACCGGTACAGTTGTAAACTCGATATGATTTTTGCCATATCGAGATATTGTTAGCAAACGTGTATCACTCACTCTCAAGCGCGTAACAGTGAAATAATGGCAACCAATGCAGAGAGTAGTACCGGAGTTAGCACTGAGGATGAACTAGTCCCTAAAAGGGGAGCTACATCACTAGTGTGGAAGGTTTTCGAATACAGAAGGTCAGACTCCAAACAAACGACTGTAATTTACAAAACGTGCAAAAATACTGACAACAAACGGTGGCAACATCACATTTATTTCAGCACCTAAAGCAAAAGCACTGGCGTGAATACGAGAATGATGTGAGAACAAGTAAACAAACAGAATACACAGGTTACCACACAGGTTACCATCTGAGAACGTTTAAAACCCAAAAGCGCTAAGCGGAACGCTTTCCTTCGCGTATGAGCATGGAAACTGAATCACTGAGTCAATGAGTCAGAAATGACTCTTTTCAGACAAATTCATTGGATTCGAATAAAAAAACTGTGCTCTTATCTGTGGTAAAGATTCATTTGTATTGCTGACTGGGCAAACAACTACGATTTAAAAGATTCAGATGTATGAACCAAACAGAGCTTCGAATTTAGATTTTGGGCGGAATTTCAAGCTCTCTCTTCATTGGTTGTTGTATAATTGACAGACACGCTTTCATTATGCAGTGATAGCAAATCATGATCAAATATTAAATGTTTTCTGGATTTTATATAAATGTTGTTAATATTAATACAAAGTCAGAATTGATCAGAACTACAAAGTTTTGTGTTTTTAAGAGAACTTAAACAATATAAGGTAAAATACGGGCGGTGGCCTGCCATTGTACTTTAAGTTTACATTATATCATATCGTATATCACCACTTCTCAAAAGCATATCGAGATATGAGGTTTTTTTTGCAATATTGCCCAGCCCTACTGGAAGTGATGCTTAATTTAATGTACATTTAGTAACATTTGTACCTTAGATTTCCTGAGTGTCTACAAAACAAAGGTGTTTTTAAAATAAACTTTTTAAAAAAGTGTTCTTATATATCGCGTGTGAATATCGTATTCGCAAAAATATCCCAAAATATCGTGATATTATTTAAAGGCCATATTGCCCACCCCTACTAATAATCTGCAATTTATATACACCAATCAGCCATAACATTAAAACCACCTCCTGGTTTCTACACACACTGTCCATTTTATCAGTTCCACTTACCATATACAGTGGTGTTCAAAAAAATAGCAGTGATTTTAAAAAAGTGAATAAAGCACAAAATCATTATAATAACTTTTATTTCCATAAATCCAAATGCACTGAAAATACTACACTTTCAATTCTAAATCAAAACATTAACAAAATGTAGCCAGTTTGTGTCAATCCTTTACAGAAAGTTAAAAAAAGTTAATATTAGGCTGTTCAAAAAAATAGCAGTGCCAGCATTTTTCTTTAAAAACTCAAAAAAATTATCTATAACATGAAAAAATGTTTGAGGTTTCACTTTACTTTAAATTACTGAACTAATATTTAGTGGCATAACAATTGTTTCCGAGATCTGTGTTGCATGGAGTCGACCAACTTCTGGCACCTCTGAACAGGTATTCCTGTACAGGATGATTAGACTACATTCCACAGTTCTTCTGCAATTTTGGGTTTTGCCTCAAAAAAAGTGTTTCAGATATCAGCCCACAAGTTCTCTATGGGATTGAAGTCAGGGGATTGGGCTGGCCACTCTATTACCTCAATCCTGTTTGTCTGTAACCAGGACGGTTTGGGTCATTGTCATATTGAAACACCCATTTTAAGGACATTTCTTCTTCGACATAGGCCAACATGATCTCCTAAAAGTATTCTGATATATTCAAACTGATCCATGATCCCTCGTATGTGATAAATAGACGTAACACCATGGTATGAAAAACATCCCCATATCATCATTTTGTACCACCATGCTTTACTGTCTTCACAGTGAACTTTGGCTTGAATTTAGTGCTCGAGGGTCGTCTGACATACTGTCTACGGCCACTAGACCCAAAAAGAACGATTTTGCTTTCATCAGTCCACAAATGTTGAGCCATTTCGCTTTGGACCAGTCAATGTGTTCCTTGGCAAATTTGAACCCATTCAGGACACGTCTTTATCTTAACAACGGGACTTTGCAGGAGTTCTTGCTGGTAAATTGGCTTCACTTAATCATCTTCTGTACTTACTGGTAACTCCAGATGTTCCTTGATCTTTCTGGTGGTGATCATTGGCTGAGCCTTTGCCATTCTGGCTATTCTCTGATCCATTCGAACAGTAGTTCCACGCTACCTTCTGCGTCTTTCAGGTTTTGGTTGTCACTTTAAGGCATTTTAGATGAGCAGCCAATAATTTGCTGCACTTCACTGTATGTTTTTTCCCTCTACAATCAACTTTTTAATCAAAGTACGCTGTTCATCAGAACAATGTCTGGAACAACCCATTTTACCCAATATTTCAAAAGGAAATGAGCTATGACCAACCTGTGCAACATTTGCCACCCTCCTACATTAAATAAGGGCCAAAATTGACACCCGTTCTTCTGCAGAATGAATGACTTCACCAATTGAACTCCTCACTGCTATTATTTTGAACAACCCCCTTTCAATCAATGCTTCAATTACTCAGAATGAGTGGGATGCATGTCCTAATTGTTGGGTTTGTTTTGTTTTCATTACTCTACTACACTTTCAAGTGAATTTTTTGCTATGTAGAAATATCACTTCTACTAAAAACAGTGATTTATCAAGTTAATGGTGTTGGACTGCTATTTTTTTGAACACCACTGTATATATACAGTGAGGAAAATAAGTATTTGATCCCCTGCTGATTTTGTAAGTTTACCCCCTTACAAAGACTTGAACGGTCTATAATTTATATTATAAATATATGACAGAATGACAGAATATCAACAAAAAATCCAGAAAAAAAACATTAAATAAAAGTTATAAATTAATTTGTATTTAATTAAGGGAAATAAGTATTTGATCCCCTACCAACCAGTAAGAATTCTGACCCCCACAGACCGGTTATGTGCACAAAAGGCACACAAATTAGTCCTGTCCCTGTATAAAAGACACCTGCAACAGAATCAGTTTCTTCCGTTCAAATATCTCGACCACCATGGGCAAGACCAAAGAGCTATCAAAGGACGTCAGGGACAAGATTGTAGACCTGCACAAGGCTGGAATGGGCAACAAGACCATCAGCAAGATGCTTGGTGAGAAAGAGACCACTGTTGGCACGATAATTCGAAAATGGAAGAAATACAAGATCACAGTCAATTGCCCTCGCTCTGGAGCTCCATGCAGGATCTCACCTCGTGGGGTAAGAAAGATTCTGAGAGAGGTGAGGTCAGCCCAGAATTACACGGGAGGAGCTTGTCAATGATCTCAAGGGAGCTGGGAGCAGAGAAATGCTGGATATGACCCCAAGAACACCATCCCCACTGGGCATTTCTCTGCCTCCAAACACGGCGAGTGGAGTTGATGCCAAAGAGCTCAATTTTGGTCTCATCGGACCATATCACATTCTCCCAAGCTTTCTCTGAATCATTCAGGTGTTTATTGGCAAACTTCAGACGGGCCTCTACATGAGCCTTCTTGAGCAGAGGGACTTTGCGAGCACTGCAGGATCTCAATCCATTACGGCGAAGTGCGTTACTAAAGCAATAAGCCACGAGAGACCGTGCGTTACTGTGATTTTAGCACGGGGATGACGTTTTTCCCCGTGCTAAAATCATAACATTAACGCACGGTCTCGAGTGGCTTATTGCTTTTATAAAACGGCGGTCAACATAAAATATAATAAATACAACAATGTTTAATTCATAAATGTATTTATTGTGTATAAACTTACAATAAAGCATTCTTCCGCGACGCAAGGTAGTTCAATTAATAGTGTTGCTAGGCAACATGAGGGCGAAAATAACATTCACTTGTTCTTTTCAGTGGCGTATTAATATGGAATGATGTGAGGTGGTCGTAGGTGTGCATTTATTGGGGATTTTACAACGGCTTCGAACGCGGCTCAGCCAATCAGATTTTAGGACCGGAACTATCCGTTTTATAATAATGGTTTTCTTGATGACTGTGCCCCCAGCTCCCTTGAGATCATTGACAAGCTCCTCCCGTGTAATTCTGGGCTGACCTCACCTTTCCCAGAATCATTCTTACCCTACGAGGTGAGATCTTGCGTGGAGCTCCAGAGCAAGGGCGATTGACTGTGATCTTGTATTTCTTCCATTTTCGAATTATTGCACCAACAGTGGTCTCCTTCTCACCAAGCTTCTTGCTGCTGGTCTTGTAGCCCATTCCAGCCTTGTGCAGGTCTACAATCTTGTCCCTGACGTCCTTTGATAGCTCTTCGGTCTTGCCCATGGTGGTCGAGAGATTTGAATGGAAGAAACTGATTCTGTTGCAGGTGTCTTTTATACAGGGACTTCAGTAAACTTCAGTTGTAAACCATTCGTTTCTAAATTACCTAAATTAAATCTAAATTACCCCATACACATCACAAAAATTACAACAATCTAAAATCACACAAGTTAATACACACATATATATACACAAATTATTATATACATAAAAATCCACCACACAGCACTGCAGTGACAATGACATGGTGGTGGTGTCTTAGTGTTTGTTGTGCTGGTATGAGTGGATCAAACACAGCAGCGCTGCTGGAGTTTTTAAATACCGTATCCAGTCACTGTCCACTCTATTAGAAAGTAATCCTACCTAGTTGGTCCACCTTGTAGATGTAGTCAGAGATGATAGCTCATCTATTGCTGTTGTTTGAGTTGGTCATCTTCTAGACCTTTAACAGTGGTCACAAGACGCTGCCCACAGGGTGCTGTTGGCTGGATATATTTGATTGGTGGACTATTCTCAGTCCAGCAGTGACAATGAGGTGTTTAAAAACTCCATCAGCACTGCTATACCAGCTCACACTAACACACCACCACCATGGCAGTGTCACTGCAGTGCTAAGAATGACCCACCATCCAAATAATACCTACTCTGTAGTGGCCTTGGGAGACCTGACCATTAAAGAACAGCAAGAAAGAGGGCTAACAAAACATGCAGAGAAACAGATGGACAACAGTCAGTAATTGTAGAACTACAAAGTGCTTCTATATGGTAAGTGGATAAGTGGAGCTGATAAAATGGACAGTAAGTGTAGAAACAAGGAGGTGGTTTTAATGTTATGGCTGATCAATGATATATATATACGTATATACTGTGTATATATATATACAGTGTATCACAAAAGTGAGTACACCCCTCACATTTCTGCAAATATTTTATTATATCTTTTCATGGGAAAACACTATAGAAATAAAACTTGGATATAACTTAGAGTAGTCAGTGTACAACTTGTATAGCAGTGTAGATTTACTGTCTTCTGAAAATAACTCAACACACAGCCATTAATGTCTAAATGGCTGGCAACATAAGTGAGTACACCCCACAGTGAACATGTCCAAATTGTGCCCAAAGTGTCAATATTTTGTGTGACCACCATTATTATCCAGCACTGCCTTAACCCTCCTGGGCATGGAATTCACCAGAGCTGCACAGGTTGCTACTGGAATCCTCTTCCACTCCTCCATGATGACATCACGGAGCTGGTGGATGTTAGACACCTTGAACTCCTCCACCTTCCACTTGAGGATGTGCCACAGGTGCTCAATTGGGTTTAGTCCATCACCTTTACCTTCAGCTTCCTCAGCAAGGCAGTTGTCATCTTGGAGGTTGTGTTTGGGGTCGTTATCCTGTTGGAAAACTGCCATGAGGCTCAGTTTTCGAAGGGAGGGGATAATGCTCTGTTTCAGAATGTCACAGTACATGTTGGAATTCATGTTTCCCTCAACAAACTGCAGCTCCCCAGTGCCTGCAGCACTCATGCAGCCCAAGACCATGATGCTACCACCACCATGCTTGACTGTAGGCAAGATACAGTTGTCTGGTACTTCTCACCAGGGCGCCGCCACACATGCTGGACACCATCTGAGCCAAACAAGTTTATCTTGGTCTCGTCAGACCACAGGGCATTCCAGTAATCCATGTTCTTGGACTGCTTGTCTTCAGCAAACTGTTTGCGGGCTTTCTTGTGCGTCAGCTTCCTTCTGGGATGACGACCATGCAGACCGAGTTGATGCAGTGTGCGGCGTATGGTCTGAGCACTGACAGGCTGACCTCCCACGTCTTCAACCTCTGCAGCAATGCTGGCAGCACTCATGTGTCTATTTTTTAAAGCCAACCTCTGGATATGATGCCGAACACGTGGACTCAACTTCTTTGGTCGACCCTGGCGAAGCCTGTTCCGAGTGGAACCTGTCCTGGAAAACCGCTGTATGACCTTGGCCACCATGCTGTAGCTCAGTTTCAGGGTGTTAGCAATCTTCTTATAGCCCAGGCCATCTTTGTGGAGAGCAACAATTCTATTTCTCACATCCTCAGAGAGTTCTTTGCCATGAGGTGCCATGTTGAATATCCAGTGGCCAGTATGAGAGAATTGTACCCAAAACACCAAATTTAACAGCCCTGCTCCCCATTTACACCTGGGACCTTGACACATGACACCAGGGAGGGACAACGACACATTTGGGCACAATTTGGACATGTTCACTGTGGGGTGTACTCACTTATGTTGCCAGCTATTTAGACATTAATGGCTGTGTGTTGAGTTATTTTCAGAAGACAGTAAATCTACACTGCTATACAAGCTGTACACTGACTACTCTAAATTATATCTAAGTTTCATGTCTATAGTGTTGTCCCATGAAAAGATATAATGAAATATTTGCAAAAATGTGAGGGGTGTACTCACTTTTGTGATACACTGTATATATACAGTATATACACATACACATACAATAAATGATTGTAATTTGCAACACGTGCAAAAATACTGATGACAAACGGTGGCAACAACACATTAATTTTACCACCTAAAGCAAAAGCACCCGCGTGAGAACGAGGAGTGTTGGTCACTGCGTGAGTCAGAGAATGATGTGAGAACAAAAACTGTCAGTGAACGAACATAGAATACACAGGTTACCACACAAGTTACTATCTGAGAACGTTTAAAACCCAAAAGAACTAAGCGGAATGCTTTCCTTCACGTATGAGCATGGAAACTGAATCACTGAGTCAATGAGTCAGAAACGACTCTCTTCAGATGAATTATTCTTCGGAATCGAATCAGAAAACTGTGCTCTTATCTGTGGTATAGATTCATTCGTGTTGCTGACTGTGGGCAAACAACTACGATTCAAGAGATTCAGATGTATGAACCAATCAGAGCTTCGAATTTAGACTTTGGGTGGAATTTCAAGCTCTCTCTTCATTGGTTGTTGTATAACTGACAAACACACTTTCATTATATTATTTATATTATATTATTTCATTATATTATTTCAATATAAACACTGTAATTAGTCAGAATTGATCAGAACTACAATGTTTTGTGTTTTTAAGAGAACTTATAAATAATATAAGGTAAAATATGGGCGGTTGCCTGCCATTGTACTTTAAGTTTACATTATATCGTAACGTATATCACCACTTCTCAAAAGCATATGGAGATATGAGTTTTTTTAGCCATATCGCCCAGCCCTAAGTGATGCTTAATTTAATTTACATTTAGTAACATTTGTACCTTAAAGTTCCTGAGTGTCTGCAAAACAAGGGTTTTGCAAAACAAAACAAACGGCTTCAGTTTGCTAGGGAGCATAAAGATTGGACTCTGGAGCAATGGAAGAAGGACATGTGGTCTGATGAGTCCAGATTTACCCTGTTCCAGAGTGATGGGCGCATCAGGGTAAGAAGAGAGGTGGCTGAAGTGATGCACCCATCATGTCTAGTGACTACCATACAAGCCTGTGGGAGCAGTGCTATGATCTGGGGTTGCTGCAGTTGGTCAGGTCTAGGTTCAGCAACGTTATGTGCCCAATGAATGAGGTCAGCTGACTACCTGAATATACTGAACGACCAGGTTATTCCATCACTAGATTTTTTCTTCCCTGATGGCACGGGCATATTCCAAAATGACAATTGCCAGGATTCATCGGGCTCAAATTGTGAAAGAGTGGATCAGGGAGCATGAGACATCATTTTCATTTTCATGAGACATCATTTTTGAGAAAAATTTATGCAACTCTGGACAGAAATAAATGTTGTGACATTGCAGAAGCTTGTGGAAACAATGCCACAGCGAATGCATGCCGTAATCAAAGCTAAAGGCGGTCCAACGAAATATTAGAGTGTGTGACCTTTTTTTTGGCCAGGCAGTGTATATCTTATTTTAATGGTGTCAGAAGTGAGAATGACTGTTTGATAGACTAATCCAGAAGATCTGGATCTGGGCTCTGTGTGCTAGGTGGAGGGGTGCATCATTCATCCCCTTAATTTGCTGCAGTCAATACAACTTTCAAATGCATAGTTGCCCTTTGCAGCATCCTTGCCCAATGCTGTCAACGCTTCGGATTTAAATCCACCACTGTTAAGTGCTCTTGTAAAACCAGAGCCAACCTGCCAAATATATGGCGATATTAGAGATGGAAGGATCGATCGGCTATGTATCGAAATCGGCCGATTTTTTATCAAAATATGCGATCGGTCGATATTTCCTAAATTCAGCAGATCCGATCGCGTGATATATAAAGATCACCTCCTTGTTAAGCTTAACAGCTCAGTGGATTGATCCAGACTTTGAGCTACAAAGCGCCAACCATCGCATCACCATTCGTCAACCATCGCATTTCACAACCTAAAATAACATAATTAACGTTGTGCATCATACATACGATGCAATTTTGCTGATTGAAATATTTCCTTTAAAAGATAATTCAACCTGATCCCATCTGAGTCGATTCTATGAGCACATTATATAAATTCGTGGTTCACTTTGGTAAATCGTAAGCGGTTCTTGCTTTTGATGTAGATGAGAACAGAAAACGTTACAGAGCCAATCAGAGGCAAAAGTTTATTAATTACTAAATTCGTTAGTTCAGGATCATCTGCTCTGACTGACAGAAAACTTTTAGCTCCTCGGTTACTGCTCTGTGGTAATAGCAGTTTAATTAAGCTTTTTAATTAAGCTTTTTAATATAAGATAGTCACACAAAATGTTCTGTATAGCTGGTGTTTATTTAAAACCACGACATTAATTAATAACAGTAAACACGGAGAGATAACTGAGAAGAGAAACTTACGCTTCGCATAAAATGAATCAACTCCTGAATCACTTATATCGATACTGTGAACAGAGCGTCTCTCTTAAAGACACACACACGCCGTTGCTTTTGTCACCGTTTTATCTTCACTGTGAGCCCTATTTTTAAGGTTTTTTCAGACTGAACTGGATAACATTAAACCTGCGTGTGTGTGTGTGTGTGTGTGGGGTCAGTTAGACCAGCCTTTCTCAACCAGGGTGCCGTCTGGCTTCGTCAGGGGTGCCGTCAAAAATATTCTAATAGTGATGAGTCGTTCGCGAACGATCCGATTCTATTGAACGGCTCTTTAAAATGAACAAAAGGAACCGAGTCGCGCCTTTGGAAGCCGCTATACTGTGGGGAAAATAAGTATTTGATCCCCTGCTGATTTTGTAAGTTTACCCCCTTACAAAGACTTGAACAGTCTATAATTTTTATTGAAGGTTTATTTTAACAGAGAGAGACAGAATATCAACAAAAAATCCAGAAAAAAACATTAAATAAAAGTTTCAGCAAGAATTCTTGCCAATCAGCAAGAATTCTGACCCCCACAGACCGGTTATGTGCACAAAAGGCACACAAATTAGTCCTGTCCCTGTATAAAAGACTCCTGTAACAGAATCAGTTTCTTCCATTCAAATCTCTCGACCATCAGGGACAAGATTGTAGACCTGCACAAGGCTGGAATGGGCTACAAGACCATCAGCAAGATGCTTGGTGAGAAAGAGACCACTGTTGGTGCGATAATTCGAAAATGGAAGAAATACAAGATCACAGTCAATCGCCCTCGCTCTGGAGCTCCATGCAAGATCTCACCTCGTGGGGTAAGAATGATTCTGGGAAAGGTGAGGTCAGCCCAGAATTACACGGGAGGAGCTTGTCAATGATCTCAAGGGAGCTGGGAGCACAGTCACCAAGAAAACCATTAGTAACGCACTTCGCCGTAATGGATTGAGATCCTGCAGTGCCCGCAAAGTCCCTTTGCTCAAGAAGGCTCATGTAGAGGCCCGTCTGAAGTTTGCCAATGAACACCTGAATGATTCCGAGAAAGCTTGGGAGAATGTGATATGGTCAGATGAGACCAAAATTGAGCTCTTTGGCATCAACTCCACTCGCCGTGTTTGGAGGCAGAGAAATGCCCAGTGGGGATGGTGTTCTTGGGGTCATATCCAGCATTTCTCTGCTCCCAGCTCCCTTGAGATCATTGACAAGCTCCTCCCGTGTAATTCTGGGCTGACCTCACCTTTCTCAGAATCTTTCTTACCCCACGAGGTGAGATCTTGCATGGAGTTGCAGAGCGAGGGCGATTGACTGTGATTCGAATTATCGCACCAACAGTGGTCTCTTTCTCACAAAGCTTCTTGCTGATGGTCTTGTAACCCATTCCAGCCTTGTGCAGGTCTACAATCTTGTCCCTGACATCCTTTGATAGCTCTTCGGTCTTGCCCATGGTGGTCGAGAGATTTGAACGGAAGAAACTGATTCTGTGACAGGAGTCTTTTATACAGGGACAGGACATAACCGGTCTGTGGGGGTCAGAATTCTTGCTGGTTGGTAGGGGATTAAATACAAATTAATTTATAACTTTTATTTAATGTTTTTTTCTGGATTTTTTTGTTGATATTCTGTCTCTCTCTGTTAAAATAAACCTTCCATAAAAATTATAGACTGTTCAAGTCTTTGTAAGGGGGTAAACTTACAAAATCAGCAGGGGATCAAATACTTATTTTCCTCACTGTATATGTATATCTTTTTATTTCTGCGCAATTCTTATCGACTGTAATTAACTTATTCCGCTTCCATCAGTGAAGGATAATTAATCAGTGATGATAGGAGCTGTTTATTGTCGAAATTCAAATTCGAAAACGGAAAGCGGAGAGCGAGCAAGACACACATACACACACAAACACACACACACACACACAAACTCAAAAGAAGCTTTATTGGCATGACAAATAAGGACATTCGTATTAATAAATAAAAAAAACAAAATATTAACAATAAAAATTATAATATTTACATTAATGAGGTAGTAATAACGATCAGTTAATGTGCGCACACACACAGAGAGAGAGACTGATCGTTGTAAACTGATTACTGTAAATATTATAATTTTGTTATTATTTTGCAGTTTTTATTAATATAATAATTTTTTTGCACTTGTAACTGTTTTAGTAAGTAAGTAATTTATTTATAAAGCACATTTACATTCAAAGTGCTGTTTTGTATATATTTGTTCTTTCTTACTGTTATTTTTATTATTTCTCTGTAACTTGCTTTGGCAATATGAATGTCTTTATTTGTCATGCCAATAAAGCTTCTTTTGAGTTTGAGTTGAGAGAGCCGTAACCGAGCTACAGAGAGAAGATGCAGAAAAACAGTGCTCTTATAATGACAAATAATTGAGAAATAAACTATAAACTTGTTTAATTATGATAAATCTGATTTGTTCATGGCGCGAACTGAGCTTTTCGAGCGTAACTTACATCAAGAACAAGTACAGGGAGCGACTGAGGGCTATGGACCAGGAGCTCCGTGTCTGCCTCTCATCCATCCCTGCCTATTAGAATAGGGTGAATGTGTGCATCAGGTTTCCCATTAAAAGTAAGTCACGTTTACCCCTCCCTCCCTAAATGACACCTTATGGTGTGCGTGTGTGTTAGCAGTCCGAGGGATGCAGAGTGTAAGTTTTTTTAATACATTTTAGACTGGGGTGACTTGAGATTTTGCATACTTTTAAAGGGTGCCGTGACTGAAAAAAGGTTGAGAAACACTGAGTTAGACTAATGAAATATGTCTCCTGTGGGTGAAAAAAATGAATTGCTTTAGTTTTAGAAGTAAAAAAAAAATCTCGCAATGCCGCGCCCCCCCAGACAAGGACTCGCCCAACCTTCCCTTTCCCCCCGGGAGGTGCACCCCACAGGTTGAAAACCCCTAGTCATCATTACAGTATTGGCTGTATTTGTTTGATTTACTTTGTTTATTTACTGCTAATTTTGCGCTAAAAATTGCAAAATTGCAAAACAAGCATTGAACCGCACCCCTAACCTGGATCTTGCAAGTGGTGGGTCCACTCAATCTTTTCATGTTGCCTCATTGACCTGAGTTCATGGACTGAGTTCATGTGGTGCTTCTAGTTCAGGCCACAAGATGGTCATTGTCGAACACAGTCCCAGGAGCAGGTCTCGGTAACCTGGACAGGATACACACAATTCTATTTTGTGTTAATAAGAGTGATTATGGATCGTGTTTGTCTGGATCTTCACTCCAGGCCTGTTTGTCTTGGGAGACCATACTGGGAGCTCAATGCTCCTGACGACATAGCCCTGGAGGTCATTTTGCATAACAATACTACTCACCAATAATGGAAAATCAGTGGGAACCCTGATCTTTTTTAGCTGCAACAAGATGCTCCCACCTAGGGGTAATAAGAGACAATAACACCTGAAGTGTGTTCCTTATGTCCAGTCTACTCTGTAACTTTTTTGGTTGCCGTCATTGCAGAAAATCCCGCTTCACAAAGATAGGATGTTGGTTATGAAAGCAGTGTTTTCATCGCTTTTGTAGCGATCTCTGCATATTTTGCCTTGATTTTAATCCAAAATGCAGGCAGGTTTGAAGTTGACTGAAACATACTTTTAAGGCCACCGTCATTTGCAATCTCCAGCAGTTGATTCTCTTCTTACAAATGGGTCGCGGCTCCATTACTTCACATTTAGTGGATCATTTGTAGTTTAATGATGTGCAGGCCTTCAAAAATGGTTTCTGTCCTTCTAGTTCAGCTTTTTCACATCTAGTTCAGGATTTTAACATCATGTTTTACACTTTGGTTACATTCATGACAGGACAGGTAGTTAGGTTTGTATCTCCAATTAACATAACTTACGTCTTTGGACTGCTCCCAGAGGAAACCCACACAGACACGAAACGCACATTCTGCACCTGCTACAACAGCATGGCATTGTAGACACAGAGTACATGTGCTTTACTGACCTGCCTGCAGTCAATTTGTTTGGTCCTTCGCATGTGCTAAGACTTCATAAGAAAAAGATGTGGCTGGTGGTTTCATTTGTTTTGAAGTGTGTGTCAACCTGCCACAGATACAGTTTTAAGTCAAGTCTTTATGTATGTGTCCTTAGATGACTTCTGGTTGTCTGTTTGTTTTTTTTATGTATGGTGATGAAGATGAGAATCATACAATGGCAACCACAGACTGTTTAATTCAATTCAATTTGAAAACCATCAACGATTAGCATAATTACTTCCTAAATAGTTCTGTACATGCACATCTGAAAACAGCCTAAAAATAGCATACAAAAGGCTAGAGACATTGAAAGACATGACAGCCAGTTTTAAGCTCTCAACGCAAAAGGGTTGGTAAGTGAATAAAAGTAAAAAAAAATAAAAGTGAAGAATTTGTATGTGCATTCTTTAATACCTACTTCAACCTTGAACAATTACAATAAAAATGTCGTGTTGTTTAAGATGTACATTTTTTATCTAAATGTAATTTTTTTGTTTGCAAAATACTGTGCTTTTAGATCAGCATGTGCTTTTTAGACCCCTCTTTGCATTATGACTGACATGCAAAGAACAGAAGATGGTCAGGTATCACTAGAGCCCACAAGAAAGGTGGCTGCAACTTTGGGAGCTGTAACACAGACTATGTGAGTGCTACACTTAAATTAATGAATGATGGTTTTAGGGTAATAGCCTGTTTAGACAAGCCCTTTTTGTTGAAATGGTAAATACTTAACCTTCTTAAGAGTGTACTCATCTGACATCACCTTTTGGATGTTGTGTTATTTTTTTTCAATTTGCAATAAATAATAAAAAAAGAAAATGTATATACATTTCCAGTGTTTTTAGCTAAATAATTAATTTATTTGTAGTTTTTTGGGATGCTTACATATGGGTTGCAGTAAACATTTTGTAATTGTAAAATGTACTATTGCAAATGTAGTTTTCATTCAAAATAGTAGCCATTTTTTAAAATTCTTTATAAGTGTGTTTTTATTAATCTGACTGGCTCATTAAGCCCTAGCAAGGGATAAAATATTTGTACACAAGTGTAAGGTTAAATTAAATATGAATTCTGTCATTCTTTAGCTCGTCTGCCACTTTGACTGGCAAAGTCAACCAACTAGATATCCTCCTTAGGCAGCTCCAGCATGACTTAAGAAAGGTAAACCATCTATCCAACCATCTATTTGTCCTCTTTCTTGATCCACAACCCCCATGGTTTAAAGACTACATAGTTTTACTGCATCCTTAGTCTAAGGACTGATCTCTGTCTAGCAGAAAAGCGTGAAAATGTGTGCTTGTCTGAGCAAAAGTATTCACACCCCCACTAACTACGTGGTTAGACACAGTCAGCTGCCATAGCAAAATTATTCGGCCCGCTCCAATCAAACGGCTGGTCAGGATGTGCCCTCGGTTGTATCCCTAGTGAGATCCCTAGAAAGCGCTGGCTTAGGGTCAATCGAGTGCCGATACCATCCGGAAGCTCGAGTATTATCACCTCTGTATCCTTGGTGTGCAGCCGCTGGAGTTCCGTGGCTCTGTACATCCCCTTGTTGGGCTCCAAGGTGGGTGGGGAGCACGGGTAATGAAAATGAAACCTTTTAAACATGGCTGCTAAACACACCCCAAAACGAAAATTGATGGATTACGATAACAACCTAGACCCGGACACCGGGTCCAACCCTGTTATGACTAACGATAACTGGCCTAAGTTCATATTAATGGAAGCTATGCAAGCTGATGTTATTCTAACCAAACTATCCCTATTTGCTATTTAAAAAGAAATCATGGACATAGCATGAACTGTAAAAGATTGTAAAAAAAACCTTGATCAGGACAATTTTGATAGAATGTCAGAAAAAAATACAGGCAGACAACCTTCTCAGTATTAAAACATTTGCCAACATCAATGTAAAAACAAAAGGAGTTATTCGCTGCAAAGAATTAGAAGATATGGATGAGGAGGAGATAACCAAAGAGCTGACATCTCAAGATGTGAAAAATGTCAAGTGTATTGTAATCAGAAGGCAAGAAAGAGCCATAAAAACAAATACATACTTCATAACTTTCAACGGAGCCAATCCCCCGGCAAAACTCATAATTTGATATGAAAGAGTGGACGTTGAACTCTACATCCCAAATCCAATTACATTTGGATGTCAAAAATACGGCCATGGGTCAGCTGCATGTAAAAATACTACAACTTGCTGTAACTGCGGAGAGGAGGGTCATGGTATGCCCTGTCTAACGACTCCTAAATGTAGGAACTGCGGGGGCCCGCATTCGGCATCAGACAAAACTTGCCCACTGTGGATGAAAGAAAAGGAAATCCAAGTGACATCAAAATGCAAAAGAAATTAGATAACCCTCAACAACTCCATAAAACAAACCAAAGCCAAGGTTCAAAGAAAACAGACACCCACAAAGATGTGGAAATGAGAGAGAATGAACTAGCCCAGAATCAGAGTAAATCTCTTAGAAGCAGAAGTGAATCTCGCTCAACCTCAAGGAAATCCAAATGACAATAGATCCAATCCTACAGTGGAACTACCGTGGCCTTCAAGCCAACTACAATGAACTTCAGTGACTAGCCATATTGCTAAACCCATCTGCAATTTTATTCCAAGAGACACTAACAACACCAGGCATCAATATAATCCTGAAAGACTTTGTCGGCTATCACACCTGTGGTCCAAAAATAAACAGACCATCAGGAGGAACATCCATCTACATAAGACATACCATCCAACACAGCCAAATTTATCTCAATACCACACTTCAGGCAACAGCAATTCAAGCCACAAATATCATTGTAAGAACCATCACAATATGCTCCATCTAGATTCCCCCCAGCATATCTCTCGATCCAGCAAGCCTAGATAGGTTAACAGAACAACTTCCTTCTCCATACATACTACTGGGGAACTTCAACAGCCACAGTACAATATGGGGGAGTCAAAACACTAATACTAGAGGAAAAATAGTAGGAAGCTTAATCAGTAACACCAGCCCCTACATACATACATCCGGGACATGGTACATACACCACAATAGATTTAACACTGTGCAGTCCAGAACACCCTAAAAGGAAAAACTGAGGAGACAATACCAAGAACTTCCCTGAAACCAGAAAAGACGCAATCCCTGGTACAACGATGAATGCGAGCAGGCCATCAAGATATGCAAGCATGCAGAAAGGACTTTCAACAAACATCCCACCTTAGAAAACCTAAACAATCTAAGAGTCACCAGAGCTAGAGCCTGAAGGACAATTAATGCAGCAAAGCAGAGCTGAAAAGTATTTGTTAACAGTATCATAATAAACACCCCATCCAGAAAAATTTGGAACCTTCTACAAAAGATGAAATGTAAAGAAAGCCTACCACGAGTCCAATATCTCTTATCGGTAGACAGGTTAGCTACCAGTATAAAAGAAATTGCAGAACTACTAGCAGAGACGTTTGAAAGGGACAGCAACTCCACCCCAGAATTTGCAGTTATATGGGCACGAATAGAAAGTAATAAAATCAACTTCTACTCTGATAACAGAGGCATACAATCAAGACACCCAAGAAGAACTACAACTTGCCTTACAGAGAGTCCATAACACAGCTACTGGTCAAGATGACATCAATATCAAATGTTGAAACATCTACCCCCAGACTCTATGACACTGCTCTTGAAAGTTTTCAACCAATGTTTCAATATGTTATTCAGAGAAAACAATACCTGCATGGAAAGAAGCTGTGGTAATTCCTATCCCCAAACTGGGGAAAGACCACAAAATTCCTGAAACCTACCGGCCTATAGCACTGACTAGTTGTATCTGCAAAACCATGGAAAGAATGGTCAACAACCACTTAACGTGGCAACTGGAACGGGACAATATACTAAACCAGGGCTCTAGAGTGCGACCAATTTTCCCGTTCGAGGGAAAAAAGTGTCCGCGACTCTGAAAGTCTCCCTGCGGTTCAACAACAGACACACATTAGGCCAATATCATGGTCTAAACCAATCAGAGATAGTGAAGGGCGAGACAATATTGCAGCGGCGATATGTGAGCGACATTCAGCTCAGCCAATCAGAATGCAGCACCCAGTTTATACATGTGCGTTCGGACGTTCTGCAGTAAGTTTAGTTTTGTATATGAGACGGATGGCCGCAGAATTGAAGTTCGGGTTCTGGAGCTAGGCAGTCTAAAGTGTTGTAATGCTCATTGAAGTCCTGACTAAACAGTTCAAGTGACTCTACCTTGTCATGTGCTTTTATCCCCACACCCTTACCACCGCACGCAGCAAAAGACCCGTAACATCCCCACCGGACAGCGGCTAGGTGAGACGACCCTCTAGTAGCAAGTGGCTAATGCTAGCGGTAAAGTGCGGCGATAGCGAAAGTAAAAACACGACAATATTTTCGTTAAGTAAAATATAAAAATAAATAAAAGACCATGAAATATTAGAATTCATGTAATCACAATACACAGTGAGTGCACCGCAAGCGATTTTGGGAATCTGTGTAAAAGATACAGTAAAGTATGGAGCTCAAACGCTGCCATAAGTATTTGAATCTGAATTTTATAAATTTGAAATATTTCAATCTGAATTTTATAAATTTGAAATATTTAATGGCGTAATTTATAAATTTGAATTTTAACAATGCTTTTTTGTGATTTGAACTTGTGAGGTGGTGAAATTTGCTGTTGAAAAAATTTCATTTCAAAATTACAACTTGCAATTTTCAGATTTTAAAAATTCAGATTTTAAAAATTCAGATCTCACAGATTCAAATCTCAGAAATACGAATTCAAGCTTGAGGTGAAACATCCGGGTATCCCAGGAAAAGTAAACTTTCCAGAGCGATCGAACGCAGCATTTAACCAATCACAGCGCTGCCTCACCTGCGTTCATGTCTGTGGAGGAGAAATGAATCCCAATGAGGTAAGTGCATCCAAAGTTCTTCAGATCCACACAGTCAGCTAATTATTTATAGTTCTGGTAAATACTCAACGCTCTTTACGGCAAGTTTTATATTTTGCGTTATGTAACACTGGTGGCGTGATAACGCGCGGGGTAAGGTTAGTTAGCGTTAGCTAGCTTGTTGGTAGTGGTTAGCTAAGAGTTTTGCTTGGCATGAGCTGGTCTGAGTTTAGGAAGGCATGGATATTCCGTTGCTTGCACGTATTAAAACGGGGAGTTCAGAAATGTTGTGAAACTTCTTTCCTGGTGTGCCGTATAGCACTTCAGAGTTCAGTCTTTACCTCATTTACCTAACACACCTGGTTCGACTCATCTGGTCAGCTGAGGTTGACACTCATCTCTACAGAGCTGTGGTCTGCTAGGAACTGTTTAAATGTAAGATTTGACTTTCATTCGAGAGTCGACTGTTAGGAATTACTGTGTTTAAATGACATGGTAATTAAAACTGGTTTGTTCTTGTTTTCTGTTTAGCAACTAACCTTACTTTTGGATCATATTTGGGGGAGGCTTCGCTCGCGTCTGGAGCGTGTCCTTGACAGGATGCCTTTGGATTTAGACTATATGGAATTTGTCTGTGCTCAAGAACTAGTTTTCCTCACTGCCATCTGCCCTCAGATCAACATACCCCATAACATATTGGAAGCTTTAACGGAGCTAAATACTGCAATTAACATGGCAAAGCAACAGAATGAGACGCACATGGTGGTTGCACAGCTGGAACAAGGGTGTCTTGGACGACCAAAAGTAGTCATCAGTCAAGAATACCTGACCAGTTTACTTGACATGAATTTGCCTATCTCATGCGTTGCTGGTCTGTTAGGAGTGTCAGAAAGGACTGTTCATAGGCGTATGACAGAGTACAATCTCTCAGTTAGGGCACACTACAGTACTCTCTCGGATGAAGAGCTGGACACACTGGTGTCTGATATTACATCCAGAATGCCACACTCTGGCTATCCACGATTTTCCTGGCAACACTATGGGGGCTGCCATGACACCTCCCTATTTCCGTTTGCCGGTTTTTCGTTTCCGGTTGCATTAGAGTTGCTGTAGTACTAACTACAACATTATTAAACTACTTTTGGTAGTTGCATGGTTCAAATATGCGCTCGGGCTCGACGTGTGCCGCTCTCGGGTGCCACAACAACTGAAAGAAATTGAAGCTGTTATTGGAAGGTTCGTGCTTTGAACACCAGCGGATTTGTAAACACTGTCCGTGCCCTGCGCCTTATGCGTTACAGTCCATAATAATATAATAATAATCATATTAATTATGTTAATAATATAATAATATTTATTAATTAAATAATAATAAAAAATTTATAATATCGTATAATGCAGTTTCACTTTGTATAGAAATAGGACAAATAACAATCAAATCCGGACACCCAGACAGTCCAAGTGAATCCTGAACGGGTGTAAATACCGTTTGTTGTTCCCAGTTTATTGTTTTAGTAAATTAAACAACGAAACGCATTTTATTCTGTCCCTTCAGCTCCCCTTTCCTGCTTTACATCCACTCATGAACCAAGTACAGTTATACACTGTTGTAGAAGTAAAAAAAAAAAAAAAAAAATTAGTCGTTATACATCGTTTATTATTTCCAGTGTTTCACAGCAGTTAGAATGTTCCTCGGCTCATCCATACCATAACCCTGCAATGCACGAGCAACCCACCGTCTCCACTACTCCACTTTCCCTCAGCATTACCCACGCCTGATGTTTACCTTCAGCAATTCCCATGCATATATGCCTCTGTGCTTTTATACTTCTGTAGCTCCTCACCGTATACAGCTTCGGAAGACGAAATGGTTCATTATTATCAACATAGCTAACCTCATGTCATCTACCCACTCTGTAAGCGTGGAAGGGTGGGACACTGTCAGAACACGGTCACCACAGCTTCCTAAAACATCCTTACTGTCAAGTGCTAGGAATTAAGAAAGGACTCAGTTTTAACTAAAACAAAACTGCTTTATTGTTCGGAGCATCAGCTTGCAGAGACGCAGAACATGCGAGTGAGCAGAGTGCGTTCCAACAACACACCGAGAGGAGGGAATAAGGGTACACACTTCAAAAGTGCACTCGTCTAACAAAATGCATACATAAACAGTTGCTCTACACTTACTATTCAACCACATAGCGTTTTTGGCCATGTTTGTTAAAAAAAAAAAAGTTACGAATGACCACTACTTCTGTCGTTCAGAACGTAAACACTGTAACCGGAAGTCAAAAACCGGCTTCAGCTACGAATCACGGGAAAGGTCAAAGTTCAGGAAAATCGTGGATAGGATGGTGAAGGGCATCTTGGCGGCTGAAGGGCACAGAGTACAGTATGACCGTGTTAGAGCATCGCTTCATCGCGTTGACACACTCGGAGTCTTGTCCAGGATGACAGAGATGGGTTGCGTTGTCCGAAGAAGATATTCAGTTCCAGGCCCCAAGTCAATGATGCACATTGATACTAATCATAAACTAATTAGGTATGTGTCATTCTATGTTCCTATTAAAATTATTTATGTTACCTATTAAACAGTTTTTGTCTCATATTAGGTTCAACATTGTCGTGTTTGGTGGAGTGGATGGCTTCTCAAGAAAGGTGATTTTATGAATAATTGTTTCTTGAATTGCAGTACCTTTTAAATCTTGCAGTTTTTATTTCTTTCTCTTTTTGGTTGGTGAAAAGTAGCATCAACGCCTTGTCGTAATGTGATACCTATGTATTTTGTAAAATGTTTTAAATTATTTTATTGCAATTGTTTTGTTTGCTATATCATACTGTTAAGAAACCTGGACTTCTTTTTTATATTATATAGATAATGTACCTGGGAGCTGCCACGAACAACCTCTCCTCAACTGCACTGACCTTCTTCCAGGAGTCAGTGGACAGATTTGGATTCCCTCTTAGGTATTTTACAATACTCTATAAAATGTGCACATAATGACTTCGGTTAATTACATTGTGATAAGCTTTTTCATTTTGTTCCAATAACTGTTGAGCATATTGTAATAATATTTTACATATTTTTTTAAAACACACTTTTAATTATAAATCAGCTTAAAGTATTAAACATACATTAATTTTTTCATCATTTCAGCCAAACTCATGATTTTGCCATTGCTAGTGCTTTGCTTAGTAGCTACAGGAATATGTAGTATTAAGTTAATAATTGTAACATTCACAAATTGTAATATATTCTGCAACATTCTAGAGTAAGGGCGGATCAGGGAGTTGAGAATGTCCAGATAGCACGCTTCATGTTCACAGTCCGTGGAACTGGGAGGAGCAGTTTCATTTCTGGAAAAAGTGTCCACAACCAGCGGTGCGTAACCCAGTTGTCACTATGGCCCCAGGGGGCTGATGTCCAACATACTTTGATGATTGTCCTGCTCTTAATGCAACAATTAATTATTTTAGTTGATTAACAAATGACATGCTTTTACCTGCGTTTTGGCCCTAACCCAACTTTTTATGTTTATTCAGGAATTATAACATGCTTTCTGTAAATAATTATTTCAAAACAAGACCATTTCATATAGTAAATAGAATCTGCTACAGCAGTCCTTACTGTCATGTGATAAAGTCTGATGTGTAGTACTTTTACTTTTAAGTATCGAGAGATTATGGCGAGATGTATGGACTGCAGTGACCAGCGTGTACTATGATGTCCTCCACTATCTTGAGGAAGGCAACTATCTTGACATTGCAGACCAAACACATCTTTTCTGTTGCCATTACACCTTTGTACCAAGACTTCAAGATGACCTGGACATTTTTCGAGATGGCTGGGACAACCACCCCTTAAGAACAGAAGGCAACATGACTCCGAACCAGCTGTGGGCAATAGGACATGTTTATCAGCCAGTTCAGGAGCCCCAAAATGAGGAGGTACCAACTGTTTCAACTTTAAATGGTTGTATTATTTTGTGTGTGTATGTAACAGCCTGCAAACAAATTAGTAAGGTATTTTTAGACAGTTTAATAGCTGTTTATTCAAATTTTAGCTAATGATTTATAAATGAGCAACACTATTTTAATTGATGTTAATTAAAGATTTAAGATAATGGGTTTGTCATCCAGAGCCTTTGACCTAGGTATGTTACCCATCACATATCCTTATTTACTCTAATCCACTTGGAAGTTTTGGTCACAGTGTTTCAACACTGACCCTGGATTACCCGGCCCTGTATTTTTTTATTTTGTGTATTTTTTTCCTCTAACGCACCTCTTTCACCTAAGGGAGGGTTTGTTAATGAACTTATTTGGTGGTTTGGGTGTACTGGGAGCAGGGAAAACACTAACATGCAGGGCATGGGGTACTCCAGGACCAGGGTTTGGAACCCCTGGTTTAAGCCACAAGTACCATAAGAAATTTCAAACTGTTGGTTGGTACGATGCATTTCCTTGATAAGTGAACTTTTGCGCTTTTTTTAAATCTAGGTGTTGGACATCCCAGAGATTGATTGGGAGAGCAGTGGGTTACCTCACATTAGAAATGCTGGAATTCATGTTCCTACAACAGGCTGTCCACTTACAGCAGAGCAGTTTACAGCACTCAGAGACTTAATTGACCCCAGAGCAACATCACAGTCACGTGGTGTTGATATCTATATGGCTGCCATGCAGTTCTGCCAGGCTCTTTTGGAGTGAAGTTTCTGAATGCATTTTGGAGGATGATGGGGTGATAGCAAGAAAACTGCCACAGTGGATTGTTTTCCAATGGAAAACAGTGGAAATGTTAAGACACTATTTCCTTAAACATTTAAGTTTGTTTTATCAATGTCTGCTAAAACTAGTACAGTTTGCTTATAGGGAGTACAAATATGTCCCCATAAAAAAAGGCATTCATAATTCTGTAGACATAAAATTTTATTTCTAACTCACAATTTTAAGTAGAACACTTACAAATAAAAGATTTTACATCCTTCCAAAATTGTCACTCGTGTCCAATGTTTTGTTAAATGAAAGTAAGTGTGTATGGTTACAAAAAGGGTTTTTGCATGACAGTATTGATAACCATCTTAAAAGAAAAATACTTCTCTGCAGTATAAGAATGCGAACAAACTTTTAAAGACATGCATAGTTGTAACGATGTTTGCACACCCACTACGTTCATACCGAATTAGCTGTGTAAAAATGTGTATAACCATGGTGAAAGAACATTTTTGTCCACTTAGAAAAATCAATGAACACATCCACTACAGACACCCAGCCTCTGTATGTTTTAATGCAACTGTATATTTACTGAATTTAACATACGGGGGGAAGGGTACAGAAAGGCCACTGCACATTTAAGGTTTTTTTTTTCTCCCCATTATTCAGTAAATAAACTGTACTTAAATGTGCAGAAAAACATGCAATATTATTGTTTCCTGTAGAGAATGTGTTTACTTTTCACTTTTACACTAAATTGTTAGTTGCACAATACTTGTGCAGAAAAATCCATTGAACAGGAATGTAATTACATTTTCAAAAAAAGTAATGTTGGTTAAATGTTAACTTTGAACTGTAAATTGTTGCAGGTATACCTAACTTAATTTTTCAAACAACGTGTATACATTTTGCTGAACTTGCTTTTCAAGCTGTAGAGGCTTGCCTATGCTAAACTACACCATGTATCTAAATAATCCCAAAACCAAAATCGGAGGTGCCAATACACATCAACAGGTCTTCCTGGAAGTGGCTGTAACTGGTGTAGTGACCTGGTAAGCGTAGTGTGCAGAAGCAGGTGGAAGACTTTGGCAGAAGGCCATTGATGATTTCCACTACCATGTCGCTGCCTGGCACTTCCCATCCTATCCAAAACTTCACCAACTCCTTAAGGTGAGAGCTGGATGCTAGAAATAGTACACACACAACATATTGACATAAATGCAAAGAGAATACACTTTGTTAATGTCGGGTAGCAAGTGGATAAAATGTATGTGAAGTCAAAAAATAAACCTCTAATTGATATGTTGGCAATGTTACTGAAAACATGAACGGCAGAATTATTTTTAGCAGAGGTAGTCCAGGGAGTTTTCATAAAGCTGAACTGTAGCAACATGGATAGTTTTATGTCTGTAGAGAATCACCAGGTCTACCACTGTACATTTTTTTCTATTTAGATAAGGCTTATTCCTGGTCCAAATGGTACAAAATGTTGGCAAAATGGCAGGAATACAGTACATTCAGAGCACAATCACCATTAAAATAATGTAAAGAAATGCATACCAGTCTCAATGAACTGCCGAAAATATCCAGAGATGCGACACTTGTTTTCCAGTGGACAGTCATCATCATCTTCATCTGCACTGCTTTCAGTGGGCCAGCGAATGTATGGGAGCAGTATCTTAAAAAATAAAAGCATTCTTATAAATTAATGCTGTTTGTATATGACTAGGTCATGTACACCACATAAGTCTCTGTGTTATAAAAAAATGTTTTCTTGATATATATATATAAACATACTTGTGGCGTAAGTAAATATTCGCTCTCCTTTGGAAAAATCTGCACATCTTTCCTTTCAATCAACAGTGACCACACCTTGGTTTCCTTTAGTCCTTTCCGAATTTGTTTCAACTGACGTAATCTTCTACCAATGACCTGCAGATTTGGCAAAAATCACAATACTGCTTAACTTAATGTATTGGTTACTCAAAAACTAAACAGCCACACTAAGGCAGCAGTGTTAAAATGGGATCAATGTGTAGATAATGCATGTTACCGCATGTGACAAAAGGCGTTCAAAGAGCCACCTTCTGTTTGTATTGGTTGGGCCAGGTAGATCCCAAGAAAGACACAGGTCAAGGACAGCCTGGCGTTCATCATCACTGAGTTCAGCATCTCCATCAAGCTGGAAACAAAATAGTAGAATATAAACAATATACATAAATGGCTGTAACTCAACTTTCTTTTTCAATAAAAAAAAAAATTACAACACATTATGTACATACCAATTTGATGATTTCTCTTATGTCATGGTCAGGACAATCTTCTATCTGCACTGTGGCTGTCTCAGGTGAATCTCCTAGAAGTATATGGACAATTGCTCTGCTGAGTCCAGGCAGCCGAGGTCCCCCATGTAAGAACGAATGTCCCAGCATCCGTCCAGCTACTAGAAACAGGTCACCCTCAGTGAGGAATTGGGATGATGAAGGGACCAGATGATCAGGCTCACCTTCAAATAGGCAAGTCCTTTCAGTATTTCCTGTAATTAAAAGACATGCATGTCAACATTTCTGATTCCAAGAAAAGGTAATAAACATTTGTAACAATGATTATCATACCTAGGTTAATACTGAAGCCAGCTTTAAGTCTTTGAATAACTGCTGAAAAGAAGTATCTTGTCACTCCTTCACCAACAGCAACATCTCCTAATATGGAAAACACAAATTAAAATATAACACACTGAAATAACAAAAAAATCCTCTCAATCGATATACAACAGGAATATTAATTTCCAGTCCAGTGACTTTGGTGATTCTTCTGCCCAAACAAACAGAATGAACCTGACAATTAACAAGTTGAATAAGGTGTGCTGGACTAATGCCCTCCAAGATCAGAAATTGAATTAGGGTCATTCTATATCATCCACAATAAAGATCTTGGCTCAAAGTGCTGGGGTTAAAAGCATTAACCATTACCTAATATATATGCTACAAACTCTATATTTTTGGAGCATTGTCCACTTCTATTAGACATTTCCTATTGTTTATTGAATTCATATAACAGGTTTTACAATTCTTGATTTGAAAAGGTCCAGAAACATTTATCCTAACACCTGCAGCCTAAATCTTGCAAGCTTGTTTTTCCCTACAAGACATGATTTTGGAGATTCAATTAAAAATAGTTGAGCTTAGTACTTTTTAGACCACATCAATGAACAAACTATGGGGTAGTTATTTAGGTGATGATGAAAAAAGGACTGATTTGAAATTTCACTGTTAATGGCTGCACTTAATGCTGCAAATGAATCAGAAGTTATTTCTGTATAACTGTTGAAACATGATCAGGAAGGTGCACTGAAGGCACTTTATGAAGGTAAAATGTTTTCTCTACAGAGTTCAGATTCAGCTGTATGTTAATCCAATTGCGTTGAGCATTACTTGGTCTATGCCAATAAGTGAAACAGAAATAACAGCAATGTCAGACTAGAAATATCCACTGTGTAAATGTGCACAATTTACACTGGTATATACAGTCACCTTGAAGTTTACATGTCACTGGACATGCCCATTCCACACTTGGCTGCTTGTACAGTGCAAGGAGTTCTCGGTCTTGATCCTCCTTTCTCATTGTCAAATCCATGTTCATGAAAAGGGGCTTCCCAGTCTCATGTAAGTGAAGAATCCCCTTACTATAAAGGGTTGCTGCTCTTTCAGGATCTGGATGAGTTTTCCAGTCTGATATACAAACAAAATTTTAATATTTTTGAAACTGTGATCAAATATCAGTACTGTAACTTATACTTGATGCTTCTGAACAGCTCAATTTAAAAATTAAATATATATAAAAAAAATTTAGGCCGTACCACATACCATAATCATTAATGCATGTGTCTTGAGTTGCATTTGAAGGTTCAGCATTACATGCAAGTGGGGTGACATTTCCTGGAGAAGTGTGGGGTGTGCATGGTCCTTCCTGAGACAAGCTCATGTCTACAGGTGGTATCCTTAAACACATACGTATAAATAACAGGTGAACTTTATGATAACATTTTAGGAGCCAAGTCAGCACCAATGACATACTCTAAACATAAAATCCAATAGTTGTGAACTTACACAAAGGGCAATCAATATAAACACTAAATACATCTCAGAGCCACTAAACAGTGTGGAGTTTCTGTGATTAGGGATGTTTTACAGACTAAGTCCATTTCTCCTACCTTTCTTTGCACGAACTTGCGTGTATTTCCAGAATATCAAGTGGCATTTCCTCCTGACATATGGGACAGGTTGCCTAAAATAAGTAAAACACAATCTGTCCCAGTGCAACATGATAGTATGTGCATAACATCTATTACATACAGTTAAAAGATTTACTGTTTAGATCAGATTTGTTGAGTAATAACTTTTAGATGCTAATTTTAAAAGGGTGCAGAGACATCAGGATTCATTATGTGGTCTAGAAACAAACCACTGGATTTTATTTATTCATATTTTCCATTCCCATCCAATGAACTATTCCACAAAGTACCACACAATCAATGTAACTTTTCAGTGTTTGAATAAGAAGTTATTTACTTTTTCAATCTGATCATCCTCTAGATTGATGACCTCACAGGACTTTATATGGGCAGTTAGGATGACAAGCGGGTAAAAGACACCACATTTCTGGCACTTCTCTTTTGGCATGCCACTGAAGCTTTCCGAGGTTGGTGGCAGAGGAGAGGTATCAAGTTCCATCTGAAGAGGAGCTATATACAGAACTCCTTTACCACTCTGACTTGCAGTTTTCAAAAGGTTGCTGCAGTATCCACCATCATCAGGTGTTACAAGAGTGAGCTTTCGGGTACCCCACCCTCCTTAAAACAAAAACAACAGTAATGAGCACAGTGTTTGCTGGCAATGTACTGGGTTACCGCTCTTTTAACATGTTTCAGACATCTTACAAGTTTGTTCCCATATAAAGCTTATGAAATGTACTAAAATTACATGACCCAAATGTAAAGCTATACCAAATCCAAAATGTATGATTTCAATTCAATACACTATTTGTAAAATTCAGCAAATGTTTCCTACAGGTTTGCTCGCTCTCCGCTGTTTTCACGTTGGAAAAAAGTCCAGTGTTCACCCTCAGCCCTGACAGATATACCCGTCAACAGCCTCCCCCTCCATTTTTCTGTTAATTACTTTGTCATTATAGAGTACCCAGACTTCCCCAAATTAAATACTTTTGCAAGAAACCTGTTGTAAAGCATCATCAGAAACATCCCTATATGTACCTGAGGCTTTGTAGATAAGCCAACCACCTGTCAGCTCCTTTAATTTTGGATACAGTTCCTTTAGTCGTGCACATATCTAAAAGTGATATGGAGAGGAAAAAAACACCAAAAATGCAGAAAATGTTAAGGGCTTCTCATAAATTTGGCAGATGATACCGATTTTCTTTTCTTAACAGGACTAAAACAATTACCTTGACTACAGATTTAATTTTAAGAGTTGGGTTTTGATAGGCACCGTATCAACCATGTTCTGTTGAGAATAGTAGATCTAGATTTTTTTTTAAATGACATCAAACAAACATACCTCATCGTATGTAGCATTTTCATCAATGTATGCCATCCTACGCCCCAACCCAGCTTGCGTGTGCAACAACTGGTCTTCTTCCTTAGGTGTCCGATCATATTGGCGAGGTAGGAGGTAAAAGATAAATGGCATTACTTTAGCTGGTTTGCAGAGGACAGGTGTAGCAGCAGAAAAGCGTTTTTTCCCCCGTCCTTTGGTAAAAAACCCAGGGAAGGACCTGTCAGGAAATTACAATTACAAAAATAATGACAATGAAAGTATAAAAAGGTCAATTTGTTATAGAGTATATCTTTACTTAACAGTACATAATCAAAATAGGTAGTAAAACCTGGCCATCTCAGTCTGAACAGCTGCTCTCTCACCCTGAACTGAACTGAACTGCTGCCTAAAGGACCTAAAACCATGAAAAGCATTAAGATATTCACAATTAGACCACAATTTATTATTTGTATTGTAGCAGACAGTGCTCTTGTAACACTGTTAAGACAAAATATTTAGCTCACTACATTAAAATATATAAGAGACCTGGCATTTTCTTGACTAGGGCCAGCTGCACTTCCTGACTGTGAGGTCAACAAGGACAACAGGTGCCTTACTGACCTGACAACATCAGCATTTCCCTATAAATACAAGGAAAACATAATTATTATTTGTACCCTTCCTTGCATCCCATGTATTCCCTCCATGATGCCAATCGTAGAAAGTAAAATAAAACGGTTTAACAAGAATGAATGAGAAAACTATAAAAATGGTGGCATGAACTTCTTCTGGAACACTCTGTTAGACACTTATTTAGCTAGTTAGTCTAATGCATTTAAAAAATATTAACTAACTGCCAATAGCATACCAGTAACTACGACACGTATTGCCTGTTTTACAACCTGTAGTTAGCTCTGATAACTAGAACTAGCAAGATCCTGATAGTCTTTATGCCTCAAAATTAATTCTTTTCAACCATTGACAAGTTGACATCAAAATGTCAGGGAAACACATACACATAACCATAATGTTAACCAATACACTTCCTAAACTCAGACCAGCTCATGCCAAGCAAAACTCTTAGCTAACCACTACCAACAAGCTAGCTAGTTGGTAGTGGTTAACAGGCTAAACAACAGAAACAGAAATGAACAAGCAACTCGTCACATAAGTGATAAAATATTATAAACTGAAATCTTTATCAATGAATAATGAATAAAAAAAAATATTCAAGTTAAATCAAGCAAAGTAAGGTGTGACTCATTTGAGAGTTGTTGCCCCACCCTGCCAGGTGTGAATTGGGGTTAAACTGACTAGGAGGGACATGCTTTATGGGTGGCTGACCAATTGGTGTGAAGTCCCTGGGATAAAGCAGGTTGTGACTAATGGGGTATGTTGATCTGAGGGCAGATGGCAGTGAGGAAAACTAGTTCTTGAGCACAGACAAATTCCATATAGTCTAAATCCAAAGGCATCCTGTCAAGGACACGCTCCAGACGCGAGCGAAGCCTCCCCCAAATATGATCCAAAAGTAAGGTTAGTTGCTAAACAGAAAACAAGAACAAACAAGTTTTAATTACCATGTCATTTAAACACAGTAATTCCTAACAGTCGACTCTCGAATGAAAGTCAAATCTTACATTTAAATAGTTCCTAGCAGACCACAGCTCTGTAGAGATGAGTGTCAACCTCAGCTGACCAGATGAGTCGAACCAGGTGTGTTAGGTAAATGAGGTAAAGACTGAACTCTGAAGTGCTATACGGCACACCAGGAAAGAAGTTTCACAACATTTCTGAACTCCCCGTTTTAATACGTGCAAGCAACGGAATATCCATGCCTTCCTAAACTCAGACCAGCTTATGCCAAGCAAAACTCTTAGCTAACCACTACCAACAAGCTAGCTAACGCTAACTAACCTTACCCCGCGCGTTATCACGCCACCAGTGTTACATAACGCAAAATATAAAACTTGCCGTAAAGAGCGTTGAGTATTTACCAGAACTATAAATAATTAGCTGACTGTGTGGATCTGAAGAACTTTGGATGCACTTACCTCATTGGGATTCATTTCTCCTCCACAGACATGAACGCAGGTGAGGCAGCGCTGTGATTGGTTAAATGCTGCGTTCGATCGCTCTGGAAAGTTTACTTTTCCTGGGATACCCGGATGTTTCACCTCAAGCTTGAATTCGTATTTCTGAGATTTGAATCTGTGAGATCTGAATTTTTAAAATCTGAATTTTTAAAATCTGAAAATTGCAAGTTGTAATTTTGAAATGAAATTTTTTCAACAGCAAATTTCACCACCTCACAAGTTCAAATCACAAAAAAGCATTGTTAAAATTCAAATTTATAAATTACGCCATTAAATATTTCAAATTTATAAAATTCAGATTGAAATATTTCAAATTTATAAAATTCAGATTCAAATACTTATGGCAGCGTTTGAGCTCCATAGTAAAGCGGATAATATAATGCACTGCATTTAAGATTACACTCTAACACTCTAGAGCCCCCCCCCCCCCACACACACACACACAAATATATATATATATAAATTAGGGCTGTCGAAGTTAACGCGATAATAACGCATTAACGCGACCTCAATTTAACGCGATTAAAAAAATTAGTGCCATTAACGCAAATTCTAGTTCATGTTGACACTTGACTGGTAGAACAAACGTTTTAATGTCGGACTTGCCACCGTTTTTCATTTGCGGTTTGTTAACATAATGTAACCAATCGTCGTAGTGATGTACTTGCATAATAAAGAAATAAATACACGCTATATTCACAAGTTGTCGGGAGCAGAACACTTTATTACACTTAATTAACTTCTTCTTCTGTACCGAATACCGGAAAGCTGAGTCGAGCACGTTAGTTCATGAACTATGGAAGCCCCAAAGGGTCAAAACACACTCACTTCGTGTAGAAACGTCCATCAAACCATCGTCACGATACAACCACAGACAAGTCTGTTACAATAACTACGCCTTATCCCACCTAAAGCACCGCTGATCTACAATGTTTGCTGATGGAGAAATTCTAACCTACAATCTGACATTTACTGCCTAGTATGTGAGTGAATAAAACTCCCTTACAGTTTTCTCTTGTCCCAGCAGTTTTTAACATAAGTACATTTAGCATAAAATGTGTTCACCATTTTAATTGTAACATTTCACTTAAAAATCCTTGTTTTCTATAACATTTACACAGATTTTTTTTAATGCGATTAATCGCGATTAACTATATGAAATTCTGAGATTAATCGCGATTAAAAATTTTAATCGTTTGACAGCCCTAATATAAATATAATTTTAAATATACACACATATATAAATAGATATCCGCACATACATACACACATTTACTCTATTATTATTTTTATAATTGTAATTATAAGTGTGGGAAGACCATGGCCAGCAATAGTGTATTTGTGACTAGTTCTAATACATTTCGAATTGAAAGGCTGAAAAAGCACAATGCATCTATAAAACACATTACATGCCACGATAAATGCACTGTCCAAGTGTCCCCTCTCCCCACTGCCTTTCAGCGGCAGGCAGCAGCAAACAGATAATCAGACGAGGCCATGTTCACCAGATTGTTAGTTAATCATTTACATGTCAATATTGCCTATATGGACAGCGATAAAAAAAAAAAAAGTGAACCTGTAAAACTGCGGTGTTAAATGCAATGCGGTTGAAAATTTGGGTGCACCTAACTTTTGTGCTGGTGCACCAGTGCAACCAGTGCAAAAAGTTAGTCTAGAGCCCTGTAAACGAAGCCCAAAGTGGGTTTCGAAAAGGCAGAAGTACAACAGACAACTTGATTAGACTAGAGATGCTTTTTGTAGAAAAGAACACGCAGTAGTCGTATTTTTTGATTTAGAAAAAGCTTATGATACTGCATGGAGGTATGGCATCCTGAAAGACCTATACCATGCTGGATTCAGAGGCCGAACTTTATAGCTGACTTTCTAACAGATAGACACTTTAGAGTCAGGATCAATAACTTTCAATCAACTATCCATATACAGCAAATGGGTGTCCCACAGGGGTGCATTCTTTCAGTCACCCTCTTCAATCTTAAAATAAACAGTGTCACAAAGAAGATACCTTCAAACACTTTCTGCAGTTTGTATGTTGATGACTTATGCATTGGATATCGAGGGAAATACATGAATAACAGACAACTCAAACTAACCATCAACCGAATCTTTAAGTGGTCAGTCTCCAATGGATTTAAACTCTCAAATAACAAAACTACATGTATCTATTTTTGTCAGAAACAAGCACTACAACATGAACCAGAAAACTACCTTAAAGGAAATTCTATAAAAATCTATAAAAACATTACAACACTAAAAAAGGAGTGCACCAAAAAGATGATCATAATTATGATAATGGCCAGCACCAAGTGGGGAGCAGATTTTACATCACATCATACTGGATATTGCCCACAACAAAAAAATTTACACCCACCCGATCACATATCTAAAAGAATTTATCTGCATCCGAGAATAATTCCCAGCTCTCCTGCCCATATACACTGACGGCTCTAAAACTACAGACAGAGTGTCAGCAGCGAAAACAACCGGCCAATATGCAAAAAAATAAACCTGCCACAACACAGCTCAATCTTTACAGCTGAGGCCTATGTCTTGCTAATGGCTCTACATTTTATAGACATGATACAACAAGAAAAGGCCATGATATGAACTGACTCAAAGTCCTGTCTGCAAGCATTATCAACCTACCACAACACAGCTCAATCTTTACAGCTGAGGCCCATGTCTTGCTAATGGCTCTAAATTTTATAGACATGATACAACAAGAAAAGACCTTGATGTGTACTGACTGAAAGTCCTGTCTGCAAGCACTTTCAACCTGCTCACTTCACCACCCAATCCTTATTGAACTTCTGGAAAGAAACCACAAGCTCGCTGAATAGCAAAATCTTAGCAACCACCTAGCAAATGATTAGCAACCACTTGGCATCATTTTAGTATCTGCCCAACAAAACTTTAATAACATGTTTTTTATAGGAACCATCTAACTATACCTTAGCAACCACCTCAGAAAATCTTAACACAGGGCTCTAGACTAACTTTTTGCACTGGTTGCACTGGTGCACCTAACTTTTTTTCTTAGGTGCACCAGCACAAAAGTTAGGTGCACCCAAAATTTCAACCGCATCGCATTTAACACCGCAGTTTTCCAGGTTCACTGTCCATGTAGGCAATATTGACATGTAAATGATTAACTAACAATCTGGTGAACATGGCCTCGTCTGATGATCTGTTTGCTGCTGCCTGCCGCTGAAAGGCAGTGGGGAGAGGGGACACTTGGACAGTGCATTTATCGCGGCGTGTAATGTGTTTTATAGATGCATTGTGCTTTTTCAGCCTTTCAATTCGAAATGTATTAGAACTAGTCACAAATACACTATTGCTGGCCATGGTCTTCCCACACTATTATAAAATTAATAATAGAGTAAATGTGTGTATGTATGTGCGGATATCTATTTATATATGTGTGTATATTTAAAATTATATTTATATATATATATATATATATACAGTGTATCACAAAAGTGAGTACACCCCTCACATTTCTGCAGATATTTAAGTATATCTTTTCATGGGACAACACTGACAAAATGACACTTTGACACAATGAAAAGTAGTCTGTGTGCAGCTTATATAACAGTGTAAATTTATTCTTCCCTCAAAATAACTCAATATACAGCCATTAATGTCTAAACCACCGGCAACAAAAGTGAGTACACCCCTAAGAGACTACACCCCTAAATGTCCAAATTGAGCACTGCTTGTCATTTTCCCTCCAAAATGTCATGTGATTTGTTAGTGTTACTAGGTCTCAGGTGTGCATAGGGAGCAGGTGTGTTCAATTTAGTAGTACAGCTCTCACACTCTCTCATACTGGTCACTGAAAGTTCCAACATGGCACCTCATGGCAAAGAACTCTCTGAGGATCTTAAAAGACGAATTGTTGCGCTACATGAAGATGGCCAAGGCTACAAGAAGATTGCCAACACCCTGAAACTGAGCTGCAGCACAGTGGCCAAGATCATCCAGCGTTTTAAAAGAGCAGGGTCCACTCAGAACAGACCTCGCGTTGGTCGTCCAAAGAAGCTGAGTGCACGTGCTCAGCGTCACATCCAACTGCTGTCTTTGAAAGATAGGCGCAGGAGTGCTGTCAGCATTGCTGCAGAGATTGAAAAGGTGGGGGGTCAGCCTGTCAGTGCTCAGACCATACGCCGCACACTACATAAAATTGGTCTGCATGGCTGTCACCCCAGAAGGAAGCCTCTTCTGAAGTCTCTACACAAGAAAGCCCGCAAACAGTTTGCTGAAGACATGTCAACAAAGGACATGGATTACTGGAACCATGTCCTATGGTCTGATGAGACCAAGATTAATTTGTTTGGTTCAGATGGTCTCAAGCATGTGTGGCGGCAATCAGGTGAGGAGTACAAAGATAAGTGTGTCATGCCTACAGTCAAGCATGGTGGTGGGAATGCCATGGTCTGGGGCTGCATGAGTGCAGCAGGTGTTGGGGAGTTACATTTCATTGAGGGACACATGAACTCCAATATGTACTGTGAAATACTGAGCAGAGCATGATCCCCTCCCTCCGGAAACTGGGTCGCAGGGCAGTGTTCCAGCATGATAATGACCCCAAACACACCTCTAAGACGACCACTGCTTTATTGAAGAGGCTGAGGGTAAAGGTGATGGACTGGCCAAGCATGTCTCCAGACCTAAACCCAATCGAACATCTTTGGGGCATCCTCAAGCGGAAGGTGGAGGAGTGCAAAGTCTCGAATATCCGCCAGCTCCGTGATGTCGTCATGGAGGAGTGGAAAAGCATTCCAGTGGCAACCTGTGAAGCTCTGGTAAACTCCATGCCCAGGAGAGTTAAGGCAGTTCTGGGAAATAATGGTGGCCACACAAAATATTGACACTTCAGGAACTTTCATTAAGGGGTGTACTCACTTTTGTTGCCGGTGGTTTAGACATTAATGGCTGTATATTGAGTTATTTTGAGGGAAGAATAAATTTACACTGTTATATAAGCTGCACACAGACTACTTTTCATTGTGTCAAAGTGTCATTTTGTCAGTGTTGTCCCATGAAAAGATATACTTAAATATCTGCAGAAATGTGAGGGGTGTACTCACTTTTGTGATACACTGTATATATATATATATATATATATATATTTGTGTGTGTGTGTGGGGAGGGGCTCTAGAGTGTTAGAGTGTAATCTTAAATGCAGTGCATTATATTATCGGCTTTACTGTATCTTTTACACAGATTCCCAAAATCGCTTGCGGTGCACTCACTGTGTATTGTGATTACATGAATTCTAATATTTCATGGTCTTTTAGTTATTTTTATATTTTACTTAACGAAAATATTGTCGTGTTTTTACTTTCGCTATCGCCGCACTTTACCGCTAGCATTAGCCACTTGCTACTAGAGGGTCGTCTCACCTAGCCGCTGTCCGGTGGGGATGTTACGGGTCTTTTGCTGCGTGCGGTGGTAAGGGTGTGGGGATAAAAGCACACGACAAGGTAGAGTCACTTGAACTGTTTAGTCAGGACTTCAATGAGCGTTACAACACTTTAGACTGCCTAGCTCCAGAACCCAAACTTCAATTCTGCGGCCATCCGTCTCATATACAAAACTAAACTTACTGCAGAACGTCCGAACGCACATGTATAAACCGGGTGCTGCATTCTGATTGGCGGAGCTGAATGTCGCTCACATATCGCCGCTGCAATATTGTCCCGCCCTTCACTATCTCTGATTGGTTTAGACCAGGGGTGTCAAACTCATTTTCACAGAGGGCCACATCAGCATTATTGTGGACCTCACAGGGCCGATTGTAATGTATTCTGCTGTGATTGCAGTCTGTTGTTTTTCTTGGAGGCTAAATTCTACATTTATATTGTCCTCCTTTACCACAGACACAGCCTCATAACACAAGAGACACACCATTTTCCCTTCCTGAAGCACAAACTTGTTTTCATTTTCATTAAATTTCCTCCTTCTGCTTAATTTTCTTACTTATCTACTTGTACATTTTGGGATTATGTGTAAATATTTTTTAACATCATCTACTGTGTCACTTTGCAGGTCACAAAATCAGCATGCATTTTGAGAGATGCAGTTAATGTAGGCTTTTACAGTGTATTTTAAGACAATTGTTCTGCCTTCACTAATAGTTTATCCCCCTTGCTCAGCTAGACAGACAGACAGACAGCTGTCTTCAGAATACAGTCGGTTTTATTTGCTTCCTAGCTGTGTGATACACTGTGTGCACCAGAATGAAGTAAAAATACAAACAATAAAAACAATAAAGAACTTAATACAGTACAAGCACACAGCTGTAGTCAAGTGTTACATGGTACAATATGAGATTTAACCAAACGTAAAATAGCGCTAACGAGTTAGCATTTTGTGTAAAGATACTAATTGCTATAGTAACGGTAACAATTGTATTTAATTACGGTAAATTTGTAACTAAAACGCTGTGATATACTCACTAAACATTTACAAACAACTGAGAATATAAACGCCACTACTTACAGACGATGCTTTGGTATTATACTGCAAGATAATTATTTATATTTATTATTATTGTTTACATTACTACCCGCGTTCTTTTGCCGTAAAAGTCACATGGCTTCTCAGCGAAGGTCAAAGTTGCCATGACTACGATGTCACCGGTTGGCGTTTAAAGGCGCAGGTGTCCCATTAAATTATAAGCGCGTCTCTGTAACGACTCGAACCATCACAACAATCGTCTCGCGGGCCACATAAAATGACGTGGCGGGCCGGATCTGGCCCACGGGCCGTGAGTTTGACACCCCTGGTTTAGACCATGATATTGGCCTAATGTGTGTCTGTTGTTGAACCGCAGGGAGACTTTCAGAGTCACGAACACTTTTTTTCCCTCGAACGGCTGGTCGCACCGGTGCGACCTCAGATTTTTTTTAGTCGCACCATTGAGAAATTAGGTCGCATCTCTAGAGCCCTGTTAACAACTACTGAGTCCATCACGGCAACCACCTAGCAACACATTACAATTTGCCAAGCATTTTTGTGTGCTCGCATACACACAATTGCCTGTCTGAGCAAAAGTATTTATACCCCTACCGAATACATACTTGCATACACAAATCACAAGTGCACCTTTTTAGCTATGTATAATACTTCAGGCACTTGAGTAGTGGTATTTAAAACACAATACACCTGGTGTGAAAAGGTAATTGCCCCCTCTCAAAAAGTTCCTGTTATTGCATATTTTTCAGACTAAATGATTGTACATTAATAAACAACCCACAAACATTTATAACACACAATTTTCTTTTATTTAAGGTTTCCAATTTTTCCAAACACATCTTACACCTTGGTGCTACCTGGAAAAATGCTCTATAATTCTTGTATAATCCTTATTACAGATCAATTTTACCAGTTCAGCTATTTTAATGTACTAACAGTCAGCTCCATTAGAATATAAACCTAAAGTAAAGCTTTTATTTTCAACAGATATATTTGTTATAAAAAAACACTTTGACAGAGATACAACACCATTTTAAAACTTTAGTACCTAAACACAGTTCTAAAAAAAAGAAAACTTGAATCTGTAAACCTGACCTGGAATTGGTCAGCCTGCCGAAATTTCTTCAAGGACAACATCTGTGAGGTCACAAAGGATCTCAGAAAAATGTCAAGAAATAACTCCCCAGTTAAGATCAGGGTTCATGATTCTATAATGTAAATGACTAAACAAAAATGGTATTAACAGGAAGATACAATGAAAGATACCACTGTTAACCAAGAGACTGATTAATATAGGACTGACATTTGTAAAAAAAAAAAAAAAAAAAGTACCTGAATGAAAACCTCTGGATGGATGTGTCATAGAGAGAGAAGTACTGTATATATTTTTAAACGAGAGTTTTACAAGATGTTTGTCAATAGTACTTCATATAAAAAAAAACAGACCAACAGCCACACTTGGTGGTAATGGGGTCACACTGCTGCATTAGGATGTGGACATCCAGAGAAGGATGATTTTTTTCTTTTACTAGAAAATTCTTAAAAGTCATCAGTAAAACATCTGAAGCTAGGTTATACAACAGGAGAATGATCCAAAACACAAAATTGACATGGCTTAACAATAAATAAATTGTTTGTTTATTAGGATTTTAACGTCATGTTTTACACTTTTGGTTACATTCATGACAGTTACTCATTACACAATGTTAATCAGTTCACAAGGTTATATCGAACACAGTCATGGACAATTTTGTATCTCCAATTTACCTCACTTGCATGTCTTTGGACTGTGGGAGGAAACCGGAGCACCCGGAGTAAACCCAAGCAGACACAGGGAGAACATGCGAACTCCACAGAAAGGACCCGGACCACCCCACCTGGGGATCAAACCCAGGACCTTCTTGCTGTGAGGCGACAGTGCTACCCATGCCGCCCTAAAAATAAATAAATAAAGAATAAAGAGAAGACACTGTGTCTTTTTATCATGCGCTCTGTGCATAATTTTGTTTAGTCTGATGTCTTGAAAACAACATTTTTACTTAAAAAAAGTAGTAAAACCATAAAAGAGAAAAATAGACAATTAATGTACAGTGGGGTCAAAAAGTATTTAGTCAGCCACTGATTGTGCAAGTTCTCCTACTTAGAAAGATGAGCGAGGTCTGTAATTTTCATCATAGGTACACTTCAACTATGAGACAAAATGAGAAAAAAAAAATCCAGGAAATCACATTGTAGGATTTTTAAAGAATTTATTCGTAAATTATGGTGGAAAATAAGTATTTGGTCAATAACAAACAAGCAAGATTTCTGGCTCTCACAGACCTGTAACTTCTTCTTTAAGAAGCTCTTCTGTCCTCCACTCGTTACCTGTATTGATGGCACCTGTTTGACCTCGTTATCTGTATAAAAGACACCTGTCCACAGCCTCAAACAGTCAGACTCCAAACTCAACCATGGCCAAGACCAAAGAGCTGTCGAAGGACACCAGGAAGAAAATTGTAGACCTGCACCAGGCTGGGAAGAGTGAATCTACAATAGGCAAGCAGGTTGGTGTGAATAAATCAACTGTGGGAACAACTGTAAGAAAATGGAAGACATACAAGACCATTGATAATCTCCCTTGGGGTCAAGATCTCATCCCGTGGGGTCAAAATGATCATGAGAACGGTGAGCAAAAATCCCAGAACTACACGGAGGGACCTGATGAATGACCTGCAGAGAGCTGGGACCAAAGTAACAAAGGCTACCATCAGTATACACACTACGCCGAGAGGGACTCAAATCCTGCAGTGCCAGGTGTGTCCCCCTGCTTAAGCCAGTACATGTCCAGGCCCGTCTGAAGTTTGCCAGAGAGCATATGGATGATCCAGAAGAGGATTGGGAGAATATCGTGTGGTCAGATGAAACCAAAATGGAACTTTTTGGTAAAAACTCAACTCGTCGTGTTTGGAGGAAGAAGAAAAACCCAACAACACTATACCTACTGTGAAGCATGGGGGTGGAAACATCATGCTTTGGGGCTGTTTTTCTGCAAAGGGGACAGGACGACTGATCCGTGTTAAGGGAAGAATGAACGGGGCCATGTATCGTGAGATTTTAAGCCAAAACCTCCTTCTATCAGTGAGAGCATTGAAGATGGAACGTGGCTGGGTCTTCCAGCATGACAATGATCCCAAACACACCGCTCGGGCAACGAAGGAGTGGCTCCGTAAAAAGCATTTCAAGGTCCTGGAGTGGCCTAGCCAGTCTCCAGACCTCAGCCCCATAGAGAATTTGTGGAGTCCGTGTTGCCCAGCGACAGCCCCAAAACATCACTGCTCTAGAGGAGATCTGCATGGAGGAATGGGCCAAAATACCAGCTACAGTGTGTGCAAACCTGGTGAAGACTTACAGGAAACGTTTGACCTCTGTCTTTGCCAACAAAGGTTATGTTACAAAGTATTGAGTTGAACTTTTGTTATTGACCAAATACTTATTTTCCACCATAATTTACAAATAAATTCTTACAATCCTACAATGTGATTTCCTGGATTTTTTTTTTCTCATTTTGTCTCTCATAGTTGAAGTGTACCTATGATGAAAATTACAGACCTCTCTCATCTTTCTAAGTAGGAGAACCTGCACAATCAGTGGCTGACTAAATACTTTTTGGCCCCACTGTACATTATAAAATTATATGTTTTTTTATTTGGATTTTAACGTCATGTTTTACACTCTTTAGTTACATTCATGACAGACACGGTAGTTACTCGTTACACAATGTTCATCACTTCTCAAGGTTATATCGAACACAGTCATGGACAATTTTGTATCTCCAAATCACCTCACTCCAAATCTCCAAATCAACTCACTTGCATGTCTTTGTGGGAGGAAACCGGAGCACCCGGGGGAAAACCACGCAGACACGGGGAGAACATGCAAACTCCACACAGAAAGGACCCGGGCCGCCCCACCTGGGGATCGAACCCAGGACCTTCTTGCTGTGAGACGACAGTGCTACCCACTTAGCCCTATAAAGTTATATGTGGTATTGTATGTGTTGTTGGTGTGCAAGCACAACCATCTTAACCATCATTTACCAGCTACCATTTTAATGTTCATTTCTTCTTTACTGACAATGATTAGGAGAAAGAGGATAAAGTCATCCTGCAGGTGGAGGTGCAACATCTTCGAGAAGACAATATCCGTCTACACGAGGAAAGTCAAACTGCTGCAGCCCAGCTTAGGAAATTTACTGAATGGCTTTTAAATAAAACTGACAAAAAATCTTAAAATGTAGGACATTTACCCATATAGACTATTGATTAGATGAAACATATTCTCCAGTTTTGTTGAGAAAATGAACCCTAATGGGGTTATAGATCCGGTGGAAGATGACCCCTCCCAACTTAGGAAATGTACTGAATGGCTTTTTAATACAACTGACAAAAAAACTTAAAATGAAGGACATTTACCCATATAGGCTATTAGTCAGATAAAACATATTCTCCAGGTTTGCTGAGAAAAAAATCCAAAGGAGGGGGGCGGTTATAGATCCAGTGGAATACAGATGATCCCAGAATGTTAACTGCTCTTTCATACAATCAATTTAAAGGCCACTAAGCTAAGTGAGCTAAGTAGTGTATTTAGTCCTTTAAAAGTTAAATAGTGCTGCTTTGGAATAAAATAAATCTGCAAAAGAATAGTTTGACACATGTACCATATTAAATGCGGTAAATTTTACCTTAGCCCATCCATCTCATTGTTCCCTGATGGACCAACCATTAGGAATACCCCAAAAATTGTTATGCCTGTTTCATAATAATCATGCATGTCATAGTCAGAAACATATAGAATGCTGGGCTGATTGTAGTTACTCACTGTACACTAATTGAATGCAGCAGGTATGGGCAGTTGTAAAGATTTGACTGACTATGACAAGAGCCAGATCAATATGGCCAGAACACTGGGCTAATAAATCGCCGAAAGAGCAGAGCATGCTTGCAGGCAGCCATGGTGATTAATCATTGACAGTGGTCTCAAAAGGGACAAACCACAGACAGGGAACCCAGAGAACAATGGCTATAGAGAAGAATGCACAGTGCATCCAACCCTTCTGTCTATTACGCTGTTCAGCCTCAGACCAGTCAAAGTGGTCATACTAACTACTGTCCACTTAGGCATCATAACTGGGGATTGAATCAATAAAATAAAATTAACTCGTATGACAAATCCTGATGTCTCCAAGATCATGTGGACAACTGAGCATGTGGGCATTGTTTACCTGTGGAAAAGCTGGCATCAGGAGTGTAGACTTGTCTCATTACATACAGAAGTTGAAGGACCTGCTAGTAATGTCCTGGTCTGGTGACCACATGTTTTAGCTAGGCAAATCTGTTTTGAAAGTATATTAGATGGGTGGTCCTAAAGTTTCATCAGTATATTTATAAGTGTTATGCAGTGCCTTAAAAGGAAACTTGGCTCACAACCCTAATTTACATTCATTGGAATTTGATTGAGAACTTAATTGTTTTAAATAGACACTTGTTTGTACTTGTTGGTTAGTGTATTAAATATATTTAATAAGTGGATTAATTGATTAGCAATTCTTACCCTTTATTTCTTTTTGTAATTCATTAGATTTTGCCAGGATAAATATAAAGCAGTAGTGCAAAGTAATATTGAGGTCTTGTCACACACTCCACTGTTCAGTGGAATTAAGAGCAGGACTCTGACATCAAATCTTTTATTTTTTTTGCCAGTGTGTTTTAAACATACCCCTAAGTTTAATATTTTTGGCTGTTTAAAGGAAAGACTTTAAATTTTCTTACAATTCAATAAAAGTTGATACATAATTACACAAAAACATGTTTAAAGCCACTGCTTTCTACTAACCTGAAAATACAAGGTTTTAAAGTGCAATTGAGATGGTCTTGTATCCCTCCATAGATCTGTTTTCTCGTTTACAATGTACAAACTTACAACTTTGTACAACTTCATATTAACGCCCATGGTTTTTAAATTGGATCTTTAATACACTTATTTCTACATACTTTTGGACACACACTCCCTATTCTACTTGTCATATTTTGTAACAAAGTATTTATATCTCCCTACTCTTTAACAACTCTAAATACTAAATACTTTCTCAACTATAAATACATCTTCTCTACAGGGAGCCTAACATACACTATCTTTGGTATTGTAATTATTTGTATGCAACACTTGCAAAACTTTATTTAAAATGTGTAATCTACAAACCCAAATCAGAAAATGATTGGGACAGAATGAAAAATGCAAATAAAATAAAAATGCAGTGTTACTTTGACTTTTATTTGCTTGCAGTCAGGTTGAACCCAAGATATTTCATGTTTCGTCTACTAACCTTCATTTTATTTGTTAATATACCTCTATTCCTGCATTTCAGGCAGCAAAACATTCCAAAGAAAGTTTGGACGGGGCAATTAAGGGCTAGTAATGAGGTGAAAAAACTAAATAATGATGTGATTCCAAACAGATGATGTCAACAGGTGATTGTAATCATGGTTTGGTACAAAAGCAGTATCCAGGAAAGGCTGAGTCTTTGATGAGCAAATATGGCCAGAGGATCTACAGTTTCAGGATGGCCGAGCGGTCTAAGGCCCCAGACTCAAGGTTCAATAACCTTCCAGTTTAATGGAGTGGGACAGTGGTAGCCTATTTGGTAGGGCTTTGGGCTATCAACTGAAAAGTTGAGAGTTCGAATCCCAGCTCTGCCATGCAGCCACTGTTGGGCCCTTGAGCAAGCCCTTAACCCTCTCTGCTCCAGGGGCACCGTACAATGGCTGACCCAGCTTCCTAACAAGCTGGGATATGCGAAGAAAGAATTTAATTGTACTGTACACCTGTATATGTATATGACAATTAAAGCAGGGCTCTAGACTAACTTTATGCACTGGTTGCAGGTGCACCTTACTTTTTTTTCTTAGGTGCACCAGCACAAAAGTTAGGTGCACCCAAATTTTCAACCGCATCACATTTAACACCGCAGTTTTACAGGTTCACTTTTTTTTTTTTTTTTTTTTTTATCGCTGTCCATGTAGGCAATATTGACATGTAAATGATTAACTAACAATCTGGGGAACATGGCCTCGTCTGATGATCTGTTTGCTGCTGCCTGCCGCTGAAAGGCAGTGGGGAGAGGGGACACTTGGACAGTGCATTTATCGCGGCATGTAATGTGTTTTATAGATGCATTGTGCTTTTTCAGCCTTTCAATTCGAAATGTATTAGAACTAGTCACAAATACACTATTGCCGGCCATGGTCTTCCCACACTAGTATAAAAATTATAAAAATAATAATAGAGAAAATGTGTGTATGTATGTGCAGATATCTATTTATATATGTGTGTATATTTAAAATTATATTTATATATACATATATATATATATATTAGGGCTGTCGAAGTTAACGCGATAATAACGCATTAACGCGACCTCAATTTAACGCGATTAAAAAAATTAGTGCCATTAACGCAAATTCTAGTTCATGTTGACACTTGACTGGTAGAACAAACGTTTTAATGTCGGACTTGCCACCGTTTTTCATTTGCGGTTTGTTAACATAATGTAACCAATCGTCGTAGTGATGTACTTGCATAATAAAGAAATAAATACACGCTATATTCACAAGTTGTCGGGAGCAGAACACTTTATTACACTTAATTAACTTCTTCTTCTGTACCGAATACCGGAAAGCTGAGTCGAGCACGTTAGTTCATGAACTATGGAAGCCCCAAAGGGTCAAAACACACTCACTTCGTGTAGAAACGTCCATCAAACCATCGTCACGATACAACCACAGACAAGTCTGTTACAATAACTACGCCTTATCCCACCTAAAGCACCGCTGATCTACAATGTTTGCTGATGGAGAAATTCTAACCTACAATCTGACATTTACTGCCTAGTATGTGAGTGAATAAAACTCCCTTACAGTTTTCTCTTGTCCCAGCAGTTTTTAACATAAGTACATTTAGCATAAAATGTGTTCACCATTTTAATTGTAACATTTCACTTAAAAATCCTTGTTTTCTATAACATTTACACAGATTTTTTTTAATGCGATTAATCGCGATTAACTATATGAAATTCTGAGATTAATCGCGATTAAAAATTTTAATCGTTTGACAGCCCTAATATATATATATATATATATATATATATATATATATATATATATATATATATATATATATATATATATATATATATATATATTTATATATATATATATATATATATATATATATATATATATATATATATATATATATATATATACAGTATATATACAGTGTATCACAAAAGTGAGTACAACCCTCACATTTCTGCAGATATTTAAGTATATCTTTTCATGGGACAACACTGACAAAATGACACTTTGACACAATGAAAAGTAGTCTGTGTGCACTGCTTGTCATTTTTCCTCCAAAATGTCATGTGATTTGTTAGTGTTACTAGGTCTCAGGTGTGCATAGGGAGCAGGTGTGTTCAATTTAGTAGTACAGCTTTTACACTCTCTCATACTGGTCACTGAAAGTTCCAACATGGCACCTCATGGCAAAGAACTCTCTGAGGATCTTAAAAGACGAATTGTTGCGCTACATGAAGATGGCCAAGGCTACAAGAAGATTGCCAACACCCTGAAACTGAGCTGCAGCACAGTGGCCAAGATCATCCAGCGTTTTAAAAGAGCAGGGTCCACTCAGAACAGACCTCGCGTTGGTCGTCCAAAGAAGCTGAGTGCACGTGCTCAGCGTCACATCCAACTGCTGTCTTTGAAAGATAGGCGCAGGAGTGCTGTCAGCGTTGCTGCAGAGATTGAAAAGGTGGGGGGTCAGCCTGTCAGTGCTCAGACCATACACCGCACACTACATCAAATTGGTCTGCATGGCTGTCACCCCAGAAGGAAGCCTTTTCTGAAGTCTCTACACAAAAAAGCCCGCAAACAGTTTGCTGAAGACATGTCAACAAAGGACATGGATTACTGGAACCATGTCCTATGGTCTGATGAGACCAAGATTAATTTGTTTGGTTCAGATGGTCTCAAGCATGTGTGGCGGCAATCAGGTGAGGAGTACAAAGATAAGTGTGTCATGCCTACAGTCAAGCATGGTGGTGGGAATGCCATGGTCTGGGGCTGCATGAGTGCAGCAGGTGTTGGGGAGTTACATTTCATTGAGGGACACATGAACTCCAATATGTACTGTGAAATACTGAAGCAGAGCATGATCCCCTCCCTCCGGAAACTGGGTCGCAGGGCAGTGTTCCAGCATGATAATGACCCCAAACACACCTCTAAGACGACCACTGCTTTATTGAAGAGGCTGAGGGTAAAGGTGATGGACTGGCCAAGCATGTCTCCAGACCTAAACCCAATAGAACATCTTTGGGGCATCCTCAAGCGGAAGGTGGAGGAGCGCAAAGTCTCGAATATCCGCCAGCTCCGTGATGTCGTCATGGAGGAGTGGAAAAGCATTCCAGTGGCAACCTGTGAAGCTCTGGTAAACTCCATGCCCAGGAGAGTTAAGGCAGTTCTGGGAAATAATGGTGGCCACCAAAAATATTGACACTTCAGGAACTTTCAAGGGGTGTACTCACTTTTGTTGCTGGTGGTTTAGACATTAATGGCTGTATATTGAGTTATTTTGAGGGAAGAATAAATTTACACTGTTATATAAGCTGCACACAGACTACTTTTCATTGTGTCAAAGTGTCATTTTGTCAGTGTTGTCCCATGAAAAGATATACTTAAATATCTGCAGAAATGTGAGGGGTGTACTCACTTTTGTGATACACTGTATATATATATATATATATATATATATATATATATATATATATTTGTGTGTGTGTGTGTGTGTATGAGGCTCTAGAGTGTTAGAGTGTAATCTTAAATGCAGTGCATTATATTATCGGCTTTACTGTATCTTTTACACAGATTCCCAAAATCACTTGCAGTGCACTCACTGTGTATTGTGATTACATGAATTCTAATATTTCATGGTCTTTTAGTTATTTTTATATTTTACTTAACGAAAATATTGTCGTGTTTTTACTTTCGCTATCGCCGCACTTTACCGCTAGCATTAGCCACTTGCTACTAGAGGGTTGTCTCACCTAGCCGCTGTCCGGTGGGGATGTTACGGGTCTTTTGCTGCGTGCGGTGGTAAGGGTGTGGGGATAAAAGCACACGACAAGGTAGAGTCACTTGAACTGTTTAGTCAGGACTTCAATAAGCGTTACAACACTTTAGACTGCCTAGCTCCAGAACCCGAACTTCAATTCTGCGGCCATCCGTCTCATATACAAAACTAAACTTACTGCAGAATAGTGATGGGTCGGTCGCGAACGATCCGGCTCTAAGAGCCGGCTCTTTAAAGTGAACGACGGGATCCGGCTCCTGATTGGGAGCCGATTCGTTTTTTTCCAGGGTTTTTTTCTCTGTCAAAACCACACGTGATTGGTCAAGATACGTGGTGGCGTTTGTGTGTTTACACTGAGCAGGAGGGGAGGAGTTACACACACACACACACAGCGAGCACACGAACAGGAGGGAGGGAGGGAGAGAGAGAGAGAGAGAGAGAGAGAGAGAGAGAGAGAGTGAAGACATGTATAAGATGAGCTCCTGATTTTATTTAGTATTTTTGTTTCTGGAGTGAGATAAATTAGTAAAACAGTTAATATCTACAATAATCTTAAATGTAATATTAAAGATAAGTCTTTTTTTTTTTTTTTTTTTTTAAATAACTTGATTAGGCAAAACCTGATAAAATAATAACATATCTGGACAGAATCTTACCAAAAACAAGGCAACTTCAAAAGAAAAGAAGAAGAAGGAGAAAAGATAACACAAAGAAGAAGAAAATAAGGTACAGAGGATTTAACATGTATTAGGAAGAGGAGGAAAAAGAAAAGTAGAAACAAAGGCATATAAACAGGAATAAGGACAGCATTTCCACAAAACCTGGACAAATCTGCTCTGCTTCTGCACACTGAGGGTAGGAAATCTAAGCACACAGTCCTAAACTGCACACCCACATACCCTCTACAAAAAAGGATTAGAAAACGGAAGATAAGACAGCTATAATTTATTTTCTAAAGGCTTACTGTGCTAATTGTTTATTAAATTGCTATTGTTTTGCTGAATGTGACAGTTAATGACAGTTAAACTGCCAGTATCATTCAAATATTGATACCTTTTAAAATGGCCAATGAGGAGACAGTAACAGTAGCAGCAGTAGCAGTGAAGCCCCGCCTCTTTGAGTTTCCTCAGGAGGTTCAGACAGAGAATAGCAGACAGCAGTACAAGATCAAAACTCAGAAAGAAAACCCAGATACTCTGTTTAAAGACTGTGGTCTAAATAAAGGGAAAAACACCACCAACAACCTACTCTTCTACACAAACCACACCGAAGACTGGCACTCTGCCATCTGTTCTCATTTTAAACATGTCACTAAACGTGGTATCTGTAAGGGACGTCAAATTTATGTATTTGAAGACTGTGATAAAAATGCAGAACACAGATTTTTAACTATAAACCTGTACCAGACAGGTACTATCATGATTCAAGGTAGTGAACATGCACTGGGAAAATTCGCAGATGTTTTTCCATCAATCAGAAGCTTGTGTCTCAGGGACAGTCTGAACCCCTCCTCTGAATTACATACCACTGAGAGAGACACAGAGTCAGGTAAAAAACCCTGCACCATCCCTCCACCGAGCCCACACCTCAGCACCACTGTGACCCAACTCAGAGACAATCTAGCTCTGTTAGAGACCGAGCTGATAGAACTCAAAGAACACTTTTTTAATCACAACATCCCCAACCCAGACACCGAGCTCAGAGACCAGATCAACCAAATTAAAAACCAGCTAAAAGTGACTGTACAGGATCTGAAAGGAGAGATTAAGAACCTACACCAGGACAGGGAAAAACTACAAAATGAGCTGAAGGAATATAAAGAGAAAGCAGAAAAAGAACAAATAAATATTAAAGCAGAGCTGTCCAGAGAGATCTCGAACCTCAGACAGGAGCTGCACAACAGAGACTCCATTAAAAGGACTTCCCCTGGGCCTTTGTCACAATCTATCCTCGGACCCTCATCGCAGTCCGCCCCTGAGCCCTCACCTCAGCCCACTCCTGGGCCCTCAACACTGCCCAATGCCAAGACCTCATCTCAGCCCACCCACTGGCCCTTATCACAGCCCAACCCTGGGCCTTCAACGATGCCCATCGGCAAGCCCTCATCTCAGTCTACCCCTAGGCCCCTAATGCCGTCCACCCAACCCTCATCACAGCCCACCCCCGGGCCCTTATCACAGCCCACCCCTGGGCCCTCAACGCTACCCACCGCCAAGCCCTCATCCGTGCCCACCCCCGGACACTCACAAGAAATGCCCACATCCCCACAACACCAGCAGAATATCCAGCCAGGAACTCACACAAACACAGAAGTCGTCATACTAATTGATTCAAATGGCAAATTCTTACAGGAGAAAAAGCTCTTCCCAGGATACACAACATCAAAAATTTGGTGTCCAAGAATAAAAGATGTACACCAAATCTTCCACAAAAATGCCCTAATTCAGCCCAGTTATATAATCATTCACACAGGCACAAACAATTTAAGAATAGAACAGGAACGTGTTGGAGCCTTGATGTGCAGAGCTGCAGAAAGAGCTGCAGAGACCTTCCCCAACACTAAAATCATCATATCAACCCTCCTACCACGCAAAGACTTCCACCCTGACACCATACAGAAAGTAAATTCCTACATCTCCAGAGGATGTGCTCTCATTCCTAATGTACACCTCGCTCATCACACCAATATTACACCCCATCACCTATACGACCATGTGCACCTGAACAAAAACAGTGTTAAAGAATTCGCCAGAACACTAAAGGATGCAGCACTGGGCAGACACACACCTACTCACACAGCGGACCAACAGAGAGGACAACTCCCAAAGCTACAACGACAAACCTACAGCTACAGCATACCCATCAGACGACCACCAACACAACCGCTTTTTAAAAAAACTCAAATGGGACACAACTTAAAAAAACAAAGCATACCTCAACCTACTCAGCGCTCTCACCTGACCAGACCGGCACCAGGCAAATTACCATCACTTCAGCCTGGACTACTGACAACTCCACCAGCTCACCGGCACCAACCAAAGCATTCAGAACCAGCAACACCACTCCACCTCACCCGGACTGAACAAACACATCTCAGCTATGCTCAAGCACTCATAGGACCACAACACACTGACGAAATGGGTGAGATCAAACAATTACTGCAGTACATTTGCAACAAACTGGTTTAAAAAAAAAACTGCCCTTTATGTATATATGATTGTTTGACTGATTTGTCTCATTCTGAAATGAAATAATTATAAATGACTTCACTCACCATCACCACGTGGAATATCCAGGGGCTAAATTCCTCAGCCTTTGGTATAAAAAGTTTACACCCTGAATTACACAAACAGATAAAACACCTTGACATCATCATTCTACAAGAGACATGGTGTAGGGCTGATACGGTCACTTACTGTCCTCAAAACTACAGGGAAATTCTAATACCCTCCCAAAAACTGAGCACAGTGCACCAGGGCAGAGACTCTGGGGGGCTCATCATCTGGTATAAATCAAACCTACATAATTTCATAGACACAATAAAACAAGCAAAATACCACATCTGGCTTAAATTAAACAAATCTATATTATCATCACAGAGGGACTTATTCCTTTGTGCCATTTACATCCCTCCTTCAGAGTCTCCATACTACTCAAATGATATATTTACAGAACTAGAGAGAGAGACGAGCCATTTCCAGGCCCAGGGAAATGTGCTCATCTGTGGAGACCTGAATGCAAGAACAGGAACACAATCAGACACTTTAAAAACACACGGAGATCACTTTATTAAGAATAATATGTTCCTTAATAATCATTCCTCTTCCATTTACAGGAATAACTATGACATTGGGATAAACAAAAACGGAAAAGACCTCCTGCAGCTCTGTCGAAGTCTGGGTCTGTACATTGTCAATGGTAGGATACGAGGGGACTCTTTAGGAAGATACACGTATTGCTCATCTCTTGGGAACAGTACAGTAGATTATATGGTAACAGATTTAGACCCTTTCTCTCTCAGTGCATTCACTGTCAAACCACTAACCCCTCTGTCTGATCACAGCCAAATTACTGTGTTCATTAAAAAGACAGAAACTAACCCCACCACACACACACGGCCCAGTAAGCTGTACAACATCCCCAGATCCTACAGATGGGCCGAGAACAGCGCAGAAGAGTTCCAGAAAGCAATCATCAGCCACCAAACTCAAACACTCTTAGATAGCTTTCTGGACACTGCGTACACTCACAGTAAAGAAGGAGTAAATCAGGCAGTCCAAAAAATTAACCTAATCTTTAGAAGAACAGCAGAGAAGGCAAAACTAAAACTTAGATCTACACTAAAACCCAAATTAACAAAAGATGACAGCTGGTTTGATAAAGACTGTCAACATTTACGAACAGAACTCAGAACATTATCAAATCAAAAACACAGAGACCCAAACAACACTAACATACGACTTCTTTACTGTGAAAAGCTTCGACAATATAAACGTACACTCAGAACCAAAAAAGCACAACACACAAACAAACAACTGACACTAATTGAGGAGTCAATCAACACACATCAATTTTGGGACAACTGGAACAAACTAAATAAAAGAGAATTAGAAGAATTAGCCATTCAGGATGGGGATATATGGACAACCCATTTCCAATCACTATTTAAAAACATAAAATTCAACACAAATTCAGAACAAAATGACATCAATAGAAGACTTATAGAACTTGAATTGGCTATTAAAGATAATCAAAACCCTTTAGACTCCTCCATTACTGAGCAGGAACTCCTTAATAAAATAAATAAATTAAAACCAAAGAAATCATCAGGACCTGATGGAATCCTGAATGAAATGATTAAACACAGCTGTTCCAAATTTCGATTGGCCATTTTAAAACTCTTTAACCTGGTTCTGAGTGTAGGTTCCTTCCCTGAAATCTGGAATCAAGGTCTCATAACACCAATTTACAAAAGTGGAGATAAATTCGACCCTAATAATTACCGGGGCATCTGTGTGAACAGTAATCTGGGGAAGTTATTCTGTAGTATAATTAACTCAAGGTTTTCAAGCTTCCTTATTGAGCACAATGTCCTGAGTAAAAGTCAAATTGGATTTTTACCAAATTACCGCACAACTGATCATATTTACACCCTACACACCCTCATTGAAAAATATGTAGTTCAAAACCATGTAAAAATATTTGCCTGCTTTATTGACTTTAAAAAGGCTTTTGACTCAATTTGGCATCAAGGATTGTTTTACAAACTATTAGAAAGTGGTGTAGGGGGTAAAACATATGATCTTATCAAATCTATGTACACAGAAAACCAGTGCGGAATAAGAATTGGCAATAAACAAACAAATTTTATCTCTCAGGAGCGTGGAGTGAGACAGGGCTGCTGTCTGAGCCCAACTCTATTTAACATCTATATTAATGAATTGGCCTCCACGTTAGAGCACTCGCCCGGTCTCACTCTACACGACTCAGAGATTAAACTCCTGCTATATGCAGATGATCTGGTCCTGCTGTCCCCCAGCGCTCAGGGTCTCCAGCACAAACTGGACCTGCTGCAGCAGTACTGTCAGACCTGGGCCCTGACAGTCAACCTCAAAAAGACTAAAATTATGACCTTCCAGAAAAGATCCAGATCTCAGGGAACCAAACACACATTTAAATTAGGACATCATGAAATTGAACACTCTAAAAACTATACCTACCTTGGACTAAACATTAGTTCATCAGGAAACTACAACCTGGCAGTGAATGAACTGAGAGAAAAAGCACGCAGAGCCTTCTATGCCATAAAAAAACAAACTTCTGTAGAAATCCCAATCAAAATTTGGCTCAAAATATTTGGCGCAATAATTGAACCAATTGCCCTGTATGGCAGTGAAGTGTGGGGCCCGCTTACACACCAACAATTTAACAAATGGGAACAACATCCAATTGAGACCCTGCACACAGAATTTTGTAAAACAATATTAAAGGTGCACAGACACACCACCAACAATGTGTGCAGGGCAGAATTAGGCCGATACCCACTTATTATTAATATACAAAAAAGGGCAATAAAATTCTGGAATCATCTAAAAGAGAGCGACCCACACTCGTATCATTACAAAGCTCTGCAATACCAAGAGCTGAGCAAAGATACCAGCCCCCTCATCCAACTGGTCCTGAGTCACTGCACCAACACACCATTAACACATATTAACACACCACTAACACAGACTAACACTATTAAGACTCAAGACCAGAACCTAATCAGAACTGATCAAATTACACATGAATTAAAGATAAACTATTTGGCCTATTGGGAAACACAAACTAAACTCCAAAGTAAACTACAATGTTATTTGGCTCTAAATAGACAGTATAGTGTGGCAGATTATCTCAGCACTATAACTGATCCAAAACTCAGAAACACCTTGACAAGGTACAGACTCAGCGAACACAGCCTGGCCATCGAGACGGGACGACACAGACAGTCCTGGATGCCCAGAGAGGAGAGAGTGTGTCAACACTGCTCTTCAAACCAGATAGAGACAGAGCTGCACTTCCTCACTGAATGTACAAAATACACACACATTCGAAAACAATATTTTACCAAAATCAACAAAATTATCCCCAATTTTAATTCTCTCTCAAACCCTGACAAGCTGCCCTACCTATTGGGGGAGCACAGAGCGAGCTGCACACTCGCAGCTCTCTACCTACACACCTGCCACCAGGTGAGGGACAGTGAGTGACCTTATACTGTATCCCATACACACTCACACATACTCGCACACACACACACCATCATACACACACACCATCATACACACACACACAAACACACACACACTTACAAATACTTTTTCCACACATACATATACACACTTTATATACTTGTTCTAATTTGTTTCTGTTATTTTTTAAGGCTAATTACTAATGTTATTGAACATTCTTTAAATTAATATAAATGTTTATGTATGCAATTTTTTTTTTTTTTTCTTCATTTATTATCTAGTTTGTAAATGCGCTTTGGCAATACAAATGTGAATATTTGTCATGCTAATAAAGCACTTTTGAATTGAATTGAATTGAATTGAGAGAGAGAGAGAGAGAGAGAACTCAGCGCTTTACATAGGCAGACATTACACGCTGGAAAGGTGAGGAAAATGAGTGAGAGGAAACATAGTAAAGTTTGGACACGAGAAGCCCCTTTTACAGAGAAGTTCAGACCAACTGAGCTGGTGGGAAACCAAGTGTTCAGTCTACCCACATCTTATACATGTGATGGCACATAGACTGTGTATCTGTCCCCTCAGAGAGAATATTTTTTAACAGGGCAGATCATAACAGAAAGGAGAAACAGGATCAACCCACCAAAGATTGGTTTTTCTGAATGCTAATCTTCACTAAATACTTACAAATACTGTCACCTGGATGCTTTCACCTGAATTTTCTTTTTGTTTTGCACATTTTCATTTATATTTTGTTGAGTGTGAGTGATGCTTGTTTATTTTGTTTTGTTTATTAGGATTTTAACGTCACGTTTTACACTTTGGTTACAGTCATGACAGGAACATTCACCTCACTTGCATGTCTTTGGACTGTGGGAGGAAACCGGAGCACCCGGAGGAAACCCACGCAGACACGGGAAAGACATGCAAACTCCACACAGAAAGGACCCGGGATCTTCACCTGGGGATCGAACCCAGGACCTTCTTGCCATGAGGCGACAGTGCTACCCACTTAGCCACCATGCCGTCCCACTCTAGATGCAAATGTACAAATAATATACACAATCAGATCTTTTTGTCTAATTGAGATGGGTCTTAGTTTTTGTATTTTATAATTTATTGTTGGAGCACTCTGTTCCATGTTGAGTATATAAATAAAGCAATTTAAATAATAAACATTTGATACAATGTTTTTTTTACATTAGTAATTCATTTTACATGTAATTTGGTAATAAATTAATTTAAGCAACAAAAAAATCTAAGTAGCCACTTGGGAGCCGAAAGAGCCGGCTCTTTTTAGTAAGCAGTGCCAAAGGAACCGGCTCTCTAAAAGGAGCCGAAATTCCCATCACTACTGCAGAACATCCGAACGCACATGTATAAACCGGGTGCTGCATTCTGATTGGCTGAGCTGAATGTTGCTCACATATCGCCGCTGCAATATTGTCCCGCCCTTCACTATCTCTGATTGATTTAGACCATGATATTGGCCTAATGTGTGTCTGTTGTTGAACCGCAGGGAGACTTTCAGAGTCGCGGACACTTTTTTCCCTCGAACGGCTGGTCGCACCGGTGCGACCTCTGATTTTTTTTAGTCGCACCATTGAGAAATTAGGTCGCATGTGCGACCAAATTGGTCGCACTCTAGAGCCCTGAAATAAAGGCATTTAATTAAATTCCAGTGTGAGAAAATTATTGAAATGTTTAAAAACAATGAACCTTGAAGAAAGTTTGTTTGTTAGGATTTTAACGTCATGTTTTAAACTTTTGGTTACATTCATGTAGGGCTAAAATTTATATCACGATATAACTCCTAATTTCGGTCGATACGATATAATTCCGATATCGATATCAATAATACAAATGTCAGAAAAACTGCCAGGAACACCAACATTGAAAGGTTGTACCTGCGAACCTCTGAAAAATTTATTTGCAAAGTCTACGAAATCTCACCCTTTACAACTACATAATATTTTAGAAATAATAATAATAATAATAATAATAATACAAATAAATTAGCTTTCACCTTTTACTTGTATTCAGCATTTGTATACAGACAAAAACACGACATCATTCTCAGATAAACATAAGCTTTGACAATACATAATATATTAACATATGTCTTAACCAGAGGTGGAAAGAGTACTAAAATATTGTACTCAAGTAAAAGTACTATTACTTTAATGAATTTTTACTTAAGTACGACTAAAGTTACTAGTCTAAGAATCTACTTAAGTAAAAGGTAACTCATTTAAAATGTACTCAGAGTAAACGTTACTTAGTTACTTTATTAACAGCGGGGGGGGGGGGGGGTCTCTTCTGTGTAATGCAAACAGGACAAGTGGATATAAATCTCACAATAGTTGTTTTTAATTCAAATATAATAGAAGAAACATGTTGATACAACATGTAAAACATTTAGGGGTGTGTAATGTGTCATTTTATTCCCATAAAACTTTTTAAAACTGTATAACCACTAGTGATGTGTTATAGAATTATTTGAATCTATTGAACGGCCCTTTAAACTGAAATAAAGGAATCGATTCGCACTTCTGGGAGTCGTTATGTATACAGTGTATCACAAAAGTGAGTACACCCCTCACATTTCTGCAGATATTTAAGTATATCTTTTCATGGGACAACACTGACAAAATGACACTTTGACACAATGAAAAGTAGTCTGTGTGCAGCTTATATAACAGTGTAAATTTATTCTTCCCTCAAAATAACTCAATATACAGCCATTATTGTCTAAACCACCGGCAACAAAAGTGAGTACACCCCTTAGTGAAAGTTCCTGAAGTGTCAATATTTTGTGTGGCCACCATTATTTCCCAGAACTGCCTTAACTCTCCTGGGCATGGAGTTTACCAGAGCTTCACAGGTTGCCACTGGAATGCTTTTCCACTCCTCCATGACGACATCACGGAGCTGGCGGATATTCGAGACTTTGCGCTCCTCCACCTTCCGCTTGAGGATGCCCCAAAGATGTTCTATTGGGTTTAGGTCTGGAGATATGCTTGGCCAGTCCATCACCTTTACCCTCAGCCTCTTCAATAAAGCAGTGGTCGTCTTAGAGGTGTGTTTGGGGTCATTATCATGCTGGAACACTGCCCTGCGACCCAGTTTCCGGAGGGAGGGGATCATGCTCTGCTTCAGTATTTCACAGTACATATTGGAGTTCATGTGTCCCTCAATGAAATGTAACTCCCCAACACCTGCTGCACTCATGCAGCCCCAGACCATGGCATTCCCACCACCATGCTTGACTGTAGGCATGACACACTTATCTTTGTACTCCTCACCTGATTGCCGCCACACATGCTTGAGACCATCTGAACCAAACAAATTAATCTTGGTCTCATCAGACCATAGGACATGGTTCCAGTAATCCATGTCCTTTGTTGACATGTCTTCAGCAAACTGTTTGCGGGCTTTCTTGTGTAGAGACTTCAGAAGAGGCTTCCTTCTGGGGTGACAGCCATGCAGACCAATTTGATGTAGTGTGCGGCGTATGGTCTGAGCACTGACAGGCTGACCCCCCACCTTTTCAATCTCTGCAGCAATGCTGACAGCACTCCTGCGCCTATCTTTCAAAGACAGCAGTTGGATGTGACGCTGAGCACGTGCACTCAGCTTCTTTGGACGACCAACGCGAGGTCTGTTCTGAGTGGACCCTGCTCTTTTAAAACGCTGGATGATCTTGGCCACTGTGCTGCAGCTCAGTTTCAGGGTGTTGGCAATCTTCTTGTAGCCTTGGCCATCTTCATGTAGCGCAACAATTCGTCTTTTAAGATCCTCAGAGAGTTCTTTGCCATGAGGTGCCATGTTGGAACTTTCAGTGACCAGTATGAGAGAGTGTGAGAGCTGTACTACTAAATTGAACACACCTGCTCCCTATGCACACCTGAGACCTAGTAACAATAACGAGTCACATTACATTTTGGAGGGAAAATGACAAGCAGTGCTCAATTTGAACATTTAGGGGTGTAGTCTCTTAGGGGTGTACTCACTTTTGTTGCCGGTGGTTTAGACATTAATGGCTGTATATTGAGTTATTTTGAGGGAAGAATAAATTTACACTGTTATATAAGCTGCACACAGACTACTTTTCATTGTGTCAAAGTGTCATTTTGTCAGTGTTGTCCCATGAAAAGATATACTTAAATATCTGCAGAAATGTGAGGGGTGTACTCACTTTTGTGATACACTGTATATAAGGCTCTTTAAAAGGAACCGAGACAAAAGATCCCACTCCCCGTCGCAGAATTCACTGCAGCAGTTTCTCAGACGTGATTTCTTTAGCGTTTATTATTTTACTCAGTAACGGATGTTATTTAAAATGTAGCGAATTACAATTCTTAATACAAAACATACTTAAGTAAAAGTAAAATTACAGGCTGTGAAATCTACTTTAAAAAGTATAAGTACTCAAAAAACAAAAAGTACACTCAATTACAGTAACGCGAGTAAATGTAATTCCTTACTTTCCACCTCTGGTCTTAACTAACTTTAATCCAAAACATGGACTGATTATTATTTGTATGTAAACATTTTCGAACAAAAGTGCTCAACCAGGATAAAAAATATAAAAAGTGCTTTAGAGTTGCTGCAGAATTTGCTACAGCAGGTGTTGTGCTTAAAGAATACAGAAAAAAAGAGTCTAGTTTTCCCTCTCTTATCAACTATTTCTACTGCTTCTTTTTTAACTGTGGATGCTCGTTCACTCACAGCTGTTGAACTCATTTAGTCGAGTTTAATAAGAGCGGTAACGCTGAGCACTAGCTTCGTGCCTGTGCAGTACGTCAGGGGTTTTCAACCTGTGGGTACTTGTCTTGCTTTAGTTTTTACTTCTAAAACTAAAGCAATTCATTTTTCACCCACGGGAGACATATTTCTGACCACGCTCACACGCACGTTTAATGTTATTTAGTTCCGTCTGAAAAAAACCTTCAAAATAGGGCTCACAGCGAAGATAACCGGTGTCAAAAGCAACGGTGGCTGTTATAGGACGTGTTTGTGTCTTTAAGAGAGACGCTCTGTTCACAGTATCGATTATAAGTGACTCGGGAGTCAATTCATTTTAAGCGCAGCGTAAGTTTCTTTTCTCAGTCATCTCTCCGTGTTTACTGTTATAATGAATGTTGCGGTTGTAACTAAACACCAACTACTACAGAACATTTTGTGTGACTCGCTTACCTTAAAAAGCTCAGGCTTAATTATACTGAGTATTACCACAGTCAGAGTCGTTCTGCCTGTGGAGCTAAACGTTTTCAGTCAGAGCAGATGATCCCGAACTAACCAACTTAGTAATTGATGAACTTTTGTCTATGCTCTGTGAAGTAACGTTTTCTGCTCTCATCTACATCAAAAAGCAAGAACCACTTATGATTTACCAAAGTGAACCACGAATTTGTATAATGTGCTGATAGAATCGGCTCAGATGGGGTCGGACTGTATTATCTTTTTTAAATAATATTTTCAATCAGCAAAATTATATAATGTGCACAACATTAATTACGTTCTTTTAGCTTGTCAGAAGCTTTCTCAATGAGCAAGTTCACGGTTGGCACACGAAGGGGGGGCGCATGTCCAAAAAGGTTGAAAACCCCTGGATTATACGGCAGCGATTCAACGGGTGGCGCTCCAAGCATGAGGGGAGTGATTGGCGCATCAATAGAGAGATGAGAGACCGCAGCCAGTGAACAGTTAAGTGGGATTTCGTTATGAAAATCCTCGTGTCCTGTGTTAATTTCATTAAAGCTAATGCTCTTAACTACAGGCAGTTTCAGGAATTCTTGTCTGAGCTGAAGATGTGCTTTACTGAGATCCGTTGGCTGCGTCGGGGCGAGTTTTGAAATGTTTTAATGACCTGCTCCCGGAGATCAACGCATTTATGCATCCAAAATCAAAACTCAAGCACATTGTTTAATTTTTATGCTTCTCTTTCCATTAAGAGCTCCCTGAGCTCAATAAAACATGCACTCAAAGTAACTACCGTTTTCGGGAGCATCTGCATCTGTGAGCAGACTTTTTCGAAGTTGAAACACCTTAAATCTCCAACCGGATGCAGTCAGACTGCTAAATTGCTCCACCCCTCATGTACTGTCTATTCACCAGTTACCTTAAACACCTGTGACCTGGTGCTGCCTTTTTCTGCTGATATAGTTCGAATCATGCACTTTAGATCCACATAAAGCTGCTGTAGTTCCTGTGCAATACTTGAATGTAAATGTGAATATTTAAAATACCTATCTTAGTTATTTCTTCTAGTCTTTTTAAGTCCTAAGTTTTATTTTTACTTAACTTGGTTTTCTTGCTATTTATATTTTATATAGTATTATGTTTACACACACCGAGACCTGAGTAAGTGCATTTCGTTCTAATCATGTACATGGTTTTGAATGACAATAAAGCTGAGTCTGAGTCTGAGTCAGATCCAGACTCACTGATCAACATTTATTAGCTATTATGACTGGCAGTAACAAATATGGAACCTGATGCTTACGCTCGTCAGGCAAAAGTAGGCTAAAAGTAGGTAAAAAGTGAAGTAAAAAAGGAGCTACACGAACATTCTAAATAGCTAAATGACACCTTCTGCTAAATTGATCATAACTTTTGAATAGAAGATGATAGATTCAAAATTATTTTCTTGACAAATGGCTCACAAAATTGCAAACATTTCATATATTATTAGCTTGATTTTGGAGGATTTTTGTATAGATTTGGTTATATTACACTTAAATAACCATACTGAGTTTTATATCATTTAAAAGAACTGATTCTTCTGGTTATAATGGTGTGTATATATAGTCTATGCTATGTATGGTATTTACACAATAAGGTTTTTTCTATGACTATGTTACATAGTGTCCGAAAATGGAATGTTCCACTCAGACATGAAAGGGTTAAGGAATATCAACCGCCTACGCCCGTTCCTCAGTCAAACAAGTACTGCCATTCTCGTCCATGCGCTGGTAACATCACGAATTGACTACTGTAATTCAATCCTATTCAGCTTACCTTATAAATCATTACAAAAACTCCAACTAGCCCAAAACTCCGCTGCACGGATTATCTCTAGCTCACCCTCAACTAATCACATCACTCCAGTTCTCAGACAGCTTCCCTGGCTCCCCATAAATTATCGCATACACTTTAAGATCTTGTTATTCACATTCAAAGCTCTACATGGTCTAGCACCCTCTTACATCTCCGATTTACTCCAATTCTACAATCCCACCCGCACTCTTAGGTCTTCCTCAGCCTTCCAGCTTTCTATTCCTTCTGTCCGCCTGTTGACTATGGGTGCGAGGGCTTTTAGCCACTCTGCCCCTTCTCTCTGGAACACGCTCCCAATCCATATTCGTACTATCAATTGTTTCTCTACTTTTAAATCCCAACTTAAAACTCACCTCTTCAAGCTAGCCTACTACTAATTTTTCAAACTTGATTTTAAGCATTGAGCGAACTTTACAGAGCCATCAGCGAACTGCAGAACACTCATCCAGACGGACAGTTTATTATCGCTGGGGATTTTAATCATGCAAATCTCAAGTCTGTTCTCCCTAAATTCCATCAGCATGTGGACTTTGCTACGAGAGGAGCGAACACGCTGGATAATGTTTACACGAACATTGCCGGTGCGTACCGGGCGGAGCCCCGCCCCCACCTCGGATACTCAGACCACATCTCTGTAATGCTAATTCCAGCATACAGAGCACTTGTCAGGCGCTCCAGACCTGTACAGAAACAGGTGAAAACCTGGCCAGAAGGATCCATCTCTGCTCTTCAGGACTGTTTTGAGTGCACTGACTGGGACATGTTTAGGGAGGCTGCAACATACGGCGATTACACTGATCTAGAGGAGTACACGACTTCAGTGACCTGCTACATCAGCAAATGCATTGAGGACGTCACTACCACTAGAACCATCACTTCCAGACCCAACCAGAAGCCGTGGATGACTCCAGAGGTGCGTGCACTGCTGAGGGCCCGAGACTCCGCTTTTAAAGCAGGTGACCAGCCGGCTCTGAGAACAGCGAGAGCCAGACTGTCCCGGGCAATCCGAGAAGCAAAGCGCGCACATGGCCAGAACATCCACAGCCACTTCCAGAACAGCGGTGACACACGGCGCTTCGGCAGGGCATCCAGGCCATCACCAACTACAGGACGACTCCACCTGTCTGTGACAGTGATGCCTCCCTTCCAGATGCGCTGAATGACTTCTACGCTCGGTTCGAGGCGCAGAACAACATGTTGGCGAGGAAGATGATCCCACCTTGTGACGAGCAGGTGCTTCGTCTCACCACATAGGACGTGAGGAGAACTCTGCACAGAGTCAACCCACGGAAAGCTTCTGGACCAGACAACATTCCTGGCCGAGTGCTCAAAGGATGTGCAGAACAGCTGGCAGATGTATTCACTGACATCTTCAACATCTCCCTGAGCAGCGCCATCGTTCCAACGTGCCTCAAGACGACCACCATCGTACCCGTGCCAAAGAAGTCATCTGTGTCATGCTTCAATGACTATCGTCCCGTAGCACTCACGCCTATCATCATGAAGTGCTTCGAGAAACTAGTCATGAGGCATATTAAGACCCTACTGCCTCCCACCATGGACCCACTGCAGTTTGCGTACCGTCCTAACCGCTCAACGGACGACGCCATATCCACTACACTTCACCTGGCTTCTACACACCTGGACAGAAAGAACACTTACGTCAGGATGCTGTTCATAGACTTTAGCTCAGCATTCAACACCATCATTCCTCAGCATCTAATTGGAAAGCTGAGCACGCTGGGCCTGAACACCTCTCTCTGCAACTGGATCCTGGATTTCTTGACTGAGAGACCTCAGTCCGTCCGGATCGGTAAGAACACCTCCAGCACCACCACACTGAGCACCGGCGCTCCCCAAGGCTGTGTGCTCAGTCCACTGCTGTTTACTCTGCTTACGCACGACTGTACAGCAATTGCACAGCTCGAATTCCATGGTTAAGTTTGCAGACGACACAACTGTGGTGGGACTCATCAGCAACAACGATGAGTCAGCGTACAGAGAGGAGATACAACATCTAACGGACTGGTGCCAAGTCAACAACCTGTCTCTGAACGTGGATAAAACCAAAGAGATGGTCATTGACTTTAGAAAGACACTAAGGGACCACTCCCCACTGCACATCGACGGCTCATCTGTTGAGATCGTCAAGAGCACCAAATTTCTCGGTGTTCATCTGGAGGAGAATCTCACCTGGACCCTCAACACCAGTTCTATCACCAAGAAAGCCCAGCAGCGTCTCTACTTTTTGAGAAGACTGAGGAAAGCTCATCTGCCACCCCCCATTCTCACCACGTTCTACAGAGGAACAATCGAGAGCATCCTGAGCGGCTGCATCACTGTCTGGTTCGGAAATTGTACTGCGTCGGACCGCAGGACTCTCCAGCGAGTAGTGAGGACAGCTGAAAAGATCATCGGGGTCGCTCTTCCATCTCTCACGGACATTTTTAACACCCGCTGCATCCGCAAAGCTCTAAGCATTGTGGACGATCCAACCCATCCATCACATGGACTTTTTACTCTGCTCCCGTCTGGGAGACGATACCGCAGCATCCGGACTAACACAACCAGACTGTGTAACAGTTTTATCCCTCAGGCAATCAGACTCCTCAATTCAGTACCATAACAATTTCCTCTGGAAATTTTCTGCTGCCACACACTGAACTGTATTGACTATGTTACTTGCATTTTTTGCACACCTCCTGGAACTGCACAAGTAATTTCTGCACCTTATTTACTTTTTAGGCACCTTATCGGCATTGCCAATTTTACGCTGCTAATGTACAACATGTCACTACCTCATGAACCATTGTACCATCTATTCACCATCATGTACTAACACTTGTCTTTAGTCCTGTCTTCTAATTACTTGTTTAGATTAGGGATAATTATGAATATCTTTTGTAGTTATTTATTATAGGATTTTTTGTATTTATTGTTGTATTTACAGTGTTTTGTATTGTCTTGCACTTTTTGTACCGTGTTACACCGTGATCCTAGAGGAACGCTGTTTCGTTTCAATATGTACTTGTATGTAGCTGAAATGACAATAAAACCTCTCTGACTCTGACTACTACCCCAATATTTGTTTAATAGTGATTACATTTGACTGTTTAAAGATTGTATTGATTTTATTGTATTTATCTTTATTGATTTTTCTATTAGATTTTAATGGTTTATTGATGTCTGTTACATTCTTGCTTTTGTAAGGTGTCCTTGAGTGTTTTGAAAGGCGCCATAAATAAAATGTATTATTATTATTATTACAGTCATGGACAATTTTGGATCTCCAATTCACCTCACTTGCATGTTTTTGGACTGTGGGAGGAAACCGGAGCAACCAGAGGAAACCCACGCACACATGGTGTGCAAACTCCACACAGAAAGGAAACCCAGGACCTTCTTGCTGTGAGGCCACAGTGCTACCCACTTAGCCACCGTGCCGCCACCTCAAAGAAAGATTGGAAGGGATTTGCATGTTTCTCCCTAAAGTGCCTAATATCATTAAATGATTTAAGGAATCGGGGAAATTTTTAGTGGGTATAGGCAAGCTTAAGCCAAATGCCCGTGATCTTCAATCCCTCAGACGGCACTGCATCAAGAACCGCCACTCAACAATAGCTGATATAACCACATGGGCAAGGGATTACTTTGGCAAACCTTTATTAAGCACTATAATACAGAGTTACATGCACAAATGCCACTTAAAACTTTACTGTGCAAAAAAGAGGCCTTATGTTAACCATGTCCAGAAGCGGCGTCAACTTCTCTGGGCTCAGAGCCATCTAGGATGGACCATCACACAGTGGAAACATGTATTGTGGTCAGATGAATCATCATTACAGGTCTTTTTTGGAAAAAATGGACGCTGTGTGCTTCAGACCAAGGAAGAAAAGGACCGTTCAGACTGTTATCAGCAACAAGTCCAAAAGCCAGGGTCTGTCATGATATGGGGCTGTCAGTGCTCTTGGCAAAGGTCATTTACACTTCTGTGATGGCAGCATCAATGCAGCAAAGTACATTGAGATCTTAGACATATGCTGCCTTCAAGACGTCATTCTTTTCCAGGGACGTCCATGCATTCTTCAACAAGACAATGCAATACCACATGCTGCACACATTACAAAGGCATGGCTGCGGAAGAAGAGTGTACAGGTATTGGACTGGTCTGCCTGCAGTCCTGACCTGTCCTCAATAGAGAATGTGTGGAGAATTTTGAAACGAAAAATGCGACAATGACGACCACATACTGTTGCACATCATAAAACCTGAAACACTAAATTGCTTTGTATCCTTGGTGCCAAAATGTCTTTTAAGTGTGGTGGAAAGGAATAACAACATTACAAAGTGGTAAATGCTTTACTGTCCCAACTTTTCATGAAATGGGTTGCAGGCCTGAAATGCAGGAATGGATGTTTGTTAATAAATGAAATAAAGCTGACCAGACAAAACATGAAATATCTCAGGTTCATATTGTCTGCAATTAAATAAAAGTCAAAATGTAAGAAACTCTGTGTTTTTTTATTATTTGCATTTTCCATGCTGTCCCAACTTTTTTCTGATTTGGGGTTGTAAGATAATAAAATACATAAAATTGTGGTTAATTTAAAGTATTGTATATAAGACTATTTTTTCAATGTGCTGTAGCAGTGCCTTTTTTTTGCTCACCATGTTTTTGTATTTATTTATGTTTTGAATTTAGAGATGTTTTTTATAGTTGTCATCAGCCACAGTCATGGTGTTTTATAGATTACAATGTAGTAGCATATAAATGCAAAAAAAGCAAATACTTTAAGGTGCAGTTTACTGTATTTTCTATGCTTAATAATAAATAAATAAAAATTCACTGTGTTCGCTGTTTTTTGTTTTTTTATGTTCCCCTTGTCTTCAACCATTTATCTTAACCCTTTAGTGACAAACATACATAATAGTATTCAAATGAGTCAAACTTATAAATCATAGCATGATTAAAAATATTTTATTTATATTCTAAAACTGCAAGTTAAGACAGCCCTTTCCTCTAACTTCCCGTAGTTTTGGATATCATACCTGATTAGACCATTCCTAAAATTTGTAGTTACTGTACCCATGCTTTACATTCTTGGTTTTGATTATTTTGTAGACTTTTTTATGTTAAGCCAAAATATTTTGTTTATATGGAGAGGAATCAGTGACAATTTAAAATGCAGTTATTACAGTGGAAAATTAGAAACACAACACATGCATGTCGTTGCTTTTCCGCAGTGACATGCGGTAAAGGTGACAAAATGAAAAGCAATACTTTACATTTTCCGCATTTATCAGACACTTTTATCCACAGACACTTTTATCCACAGTGACTTACAATTGTGAAAGTATACAATCTAAGCAATTGAGGGTTAAGGGTCTTGCTCAAGGACCCAGCAGTAGCAACCTGGCAGTGGTGGGGCTTCAACCGGCAACCTTCTAATTACTAGTACAGTACCCTAACCACTAAGCTACAAATACCTCTATTACATTTACTGCATTTAGCAGACGCTTTTATCCAAAGTAAAGTAAAGTATCCTTGTGACAGTATATAGTCTAAGCAATTCAGGGTTAAGGGCCTCGCTCAAGGGCCCCACAGTGGCAACCTAGGGTTTGAACCTACCGGCAACCTTCAGATGGCTGGTCCAGTACCTTAACCACTAGGCTACAGCTGCCCTTTTACACATCGCGTGTCTTGCGGCGCATCATCTAAGAGTAACAAATAGTACAAGTGGGATTATATCGGACTAATGTTACATTGATATATGCTGAAAACTACCAACGATGTGAAAGAACTCAGTGAATGTCCAGAAACGCAGCAAAATCCGCCAGAAAACGATTTTAGCTCGTTCATTTTCACATAGCTAATCATGAGCAATACAACACAGTGTAAATATGTCATAAACCTGTTGTATGTCCATAACATCACGTTTGTTTCCATATAACATTCATTAGATTCCTGCATGTCAGGCAAATGTCCCATATAAAACTAACTTTGCCACGGTAGCAAACTGTCAAAGATTGCAGTGAACGTGACGTTCTGACGTTTACGTGATGACGTTGCATGGCATTCTGAATGAAGGGATTTAACCAATTAAATTTCCCTTAGACGATTTCACGTGATTAGTGTGTAGGAAATGCCAATGCTTAGATACGGAAGCGTATTGCTGCCACACAGTTAAAAAAAAAATACCGTCAGTATGTCGTTATAACGAGAAAGGATGTCGTTATAACGAGAAAAGGATGTCGTTATAACGAGAAAAGGATGTCGTTAAAACGAGAAAAGGATGTCGTTATAACGAGAAAAGTTCATTACCTCAAATGCTGCACAGCTGATGGAGCGTATCTGCTGATGGAGAGACAGTTTGCACACATGCATGATGCTGTAACTTGTGTAACCTTACAGCTTGTGGTGCCGATCAAGATTCTCCTTTAGAATCTAAACTTGGTTTAATATTCAACATTTGTCTGACATTCGGCATTCCGATCTAAATAAGTGCTTCAAAAAACACCTAAGACCTTCTTATTTGATGATTTCTTACACAAATGAAAATAGTCAACATACTACAAAAACAAGTTTATGTTCAATTTAAGATTACGTCTATTTATCTAAAGAAAGGTTATAATGAAACCGTTTATCCAGCTCCCACTTCATGTAACGAGTTAGGGACCGTCATAAAACTAACTGAGAAACGTAGGAAACATGCACTTATCCACACTAATAAATCCATTTAAATCTGGTATGATTTGATGAATTAATGTCAAACAGTTTTTACAAAAACACATCAATGTTTCTCACCTACTACAAAAACCTTATTTTTTGAAATAACATGGTATTTATTTTACATTACATTTAAATAAAGATAAATAAATCTGTAATAAATTTATATTTCAAATATACAAATTATATTTCCAAAAATACAAATCATACCAGATTTAAATGGATTTATTAGTGTGGATAAGTGCAGAGTAAATGTTTCCTACGTTTCTCAGTTAGTTTTATGACGGTCCCTAACTCGTTACATGAAGTGGGAGCTGGATAAACGGTTTCATTATAACCTTTCTTTAGATAAATAGACGTAATCTTAAATTGAACATAAACTTGTTTTTGTAGTATGTTGACTATTTTCATTTGTGTAAGAAATCATCAAATAAGAAGGTCTTAGGTGTTTTTTGAAGCACTTATTTAGATCGGAATGCCGAATGTCAGACAAATGTTGAATATTAAACCTAGTTTAGATCCTAAAGGAGAATCTTGATCGGCACCACAAGCTGTAAGGTTACACAAGTTACAGCATCATGCATGTGTGCAAACTGTCTCTCCATCAGCAGATACGCTCCATCAGCTGTGCAGCATTTGAGGTAATGAACTTTTCTCGTTATAACGACATCCTTTTCTCGTTTTAACGACATCCTTTTCTCGTTATAACGACATCCTTTTCTCGTTATAACGACATCCTTTCTCGTTATAACGACATACTGACGGTATTTTTTTTTTAACTGTGTGGCAGCAATACGCTTCCGTACTTAGAGACCCTGTGGAATAAAATACCTTTTAGGATTGGGTCAGAGCGGTACAGAGAACTCTACGGCTCTGGATTGGGTTAAGGACGGCACTGCGCAAGTCTAAAGATTTCGATTGGACAACAGCAAAACTCACGTGATGCGTTTTAGGAAGCTGATTTGACCCTGCAGGGTTTCGTTTAGCTGTATGAAGAAAAAAGTTTAAATCAATCTAACAGTTATCTCATGTTCAAGTACGCATTACATACAGCAAGCACGTTAGACTTTTGTATTGATATTGTTTCTCTAAGCCTAAGGTTGAGTTACCTTTTAGAGAAGAGAATACCTACCAATAAGGTGGCCACATTCATAGTCACAAAAAGGAGGACATTACACACCAAAAAGGCGGACATTACACCCAAAAGGAGGACATCATACCAGGAACAGGGGGACATGACAATCGTCTACCAACGATTTACATAAAAACGTTGTATGACTTCATATTGAGACACTTGGACTGCAGCGTACTTATCCAAAGCAGAAATGAATAAAAGAGAAGGTAACTTTACTTTTTTTTTTTTTTTTACTTTACTTCATTTTGCTTAATTGCATTTTGCTGTCAGAATTGGAGGTGTGCAGAATGTCCAAACCCTTTTACTAAAAATGACTTAAAGATCGAAGTATAAATCCAAAAATAGTTAACCTATTAACCACAATAAGCCCTGTCAAATATAAATATTAATTATTTTTGTCTTACCATAAAGGATATGCAAAGGAGCAAAGCCATTTTAAGGTACTAGAACTTTACCAAACCACTGATAAAACCATTATCTTGGAAAGAACTTTGAATGGTATTGAAAATACCCAGTAGTTGCCAGCCTGTCATGTTATTTTTCAAGGACTTGGTAACAGCTTATCCAGAAAGTTAATTGCAAAAACAGTGTAAAAATGATCATGCAAATTGGATTCAGAAAGGAGGAATGAGAGGAAAATCACAGATTATATAGAGTGAACATCAGTGTTTGAAATTTGCAAAAAAAAATGAATCTGAATAATCTTCAATATTCTAAGGATATTCTAGTGTGTGGGTTCTGTGTTAGGACCTGGATGACTTGCTGTTGTTGAGGTAAAGATTATTTTACTCTATCAGAATTGTTCAGAAAAATATACAGTGGATATAGTGTACACCTCTGTTAAAAAGGCTGATTTTTGTGATGTAAAAAAATCTGACAAGATAAATAATTTATAGTTTCCTCACCTTTATTTCAACAGATCTGTGCATTTCATCTTAAAAACAAATTAAAATGGTTTAAAGAGTAACAAATTAAACAAAATAATGTGGTTGCATATGTGTGCAAAATTTTGTTTTAGTAAGAAATTTGACATTTGTTGACATTTACTTGATTGAATTTTACAGCAAGAGATATGGTCTGCAAAGAGCTTAGTATCAAAGGGACCTCATTGTTAAAAGCTATTATTGAGGAGAAGGATATAAAATCTTTTTACAAGGCATTATTATATATACCAAGGAACACAGTGCAGACGATAGTCAAAAAAAGTAATGGAATGGCCCAACCAAAGCCTAGACCTTACTCCATTTGAAAATTGGTTTGAGGTGACCTAATGAGGGCTGCACCTAGGAGATGCTCCCATGATCTAATAAAGTAGGTGTAAAGATTGATGAGTTAAAACGTGGCAGAATATAAGTCAGAGTAAATTTAAGAAACAATGCTTTTAATTGGCATTTTCCAGACTGTCCCAACTTTTTCTGATTTAGGATTCTGATCTATTCTGTTCTAAACAGCTTGGATGTGTATTTCACTACCATTTACAACTTTGTCTACTTCTATATCCCCGAATTTGGACATTTTAAAATATTGTCCTTGCTCCAAAATAATTATCTTTAAACAGCAGAACAATTTTTAAGCCCATATATTGTTATAAATTACTGGTTACAAAATGTGTTTTTTTTTTTTTTCATCTAACCTCCAAAACCCAGCTAAAATTGGGTTTGGGAGGTCATACAATGCAATTGATGCACCTCTTGTCACATACACCAGTTTCCAGTAACATTCCATTGAAGCAGTATTCTTGGGATATTGGAATATGACTACTGGCGATCATGCCCTAAATATGTCTACACATTCTAAGTATCAATAATACTTGTGATGTATCAGGGCAGTGATAGCTCAGTGGTTCAGGTACTGGACTAGTGAACAGATGGTTAACTGTTCAAGCCCCGCCACCACCAAGTTGCCACTGTTAGGTCCCTGAGCAAGGCCCTTAACCCTCAATTGCTCATCGTGCTCAGCTCATCATGTAAGTCACTTTGGATAAAAGTGTCTGCTAAATGCTGAAAATGTAAATTAACATTATTTTCCACACAAGTAAAAGGGTTGAGATTGTGAAGCTGTCAAACCTGTCATGCTGAATGATGTTGCAGGCAGCATAATGTTTACGATGGCATCTCCATACTTTATGTCTGTCACATATAAGTCGCTTTGGATAAAAGCGTTAGCTAAATGCTGAAAATGTAAATTAACATTATTCTCCCACACAAGTAAAAGGGTTGAGATTGTGAAGCTGTCAAACCTGTCATGTTGAATGACGTTGCAGGCATCATAATGTTTACGATGGCATCTCCAGACATTATGTCTGTCACGTGTTCTCTGGCAAATGCCATCATGCCACCCTCATGGAGTCTCAAACCATATAAAGGAGTAAATATTGGTCCCACTTCTGAGTTGACCCTGTTTTAAGACCTGTTAAAAACATGCTCTTGAGAGTATGAAACCTCCTTGCGATGTCATGTATAAATGTGCCATCCTGGAAGAGCTGGACTACCTCTTTGAATCAGGTACCGCCTTGCTAGCAGTAGTGACAAGGACACTGCAAAATTATCAGTCAGTAGAAATTAGAGAGTAATTGTTTGTGGCCACCATCTGCAAAAGCATTCACTTTTTGTGTGTTGTCTCTCACATGTTCACCTGTTGTCACTTTCATTTGCATCAAAACAGATGAATCTGATTTACAATTGCTTATGCTTCCAAAATGTAAGTGAAATAAGCATCTTAAACATGTAATGTTGTTTAATGATTTTGTATAAAATTTGCAATAATGAGTCAAAATGGGTCAAAATTTTTACTCGTGTATTATTGTAATTTGTGTCAGGTGTGGACTTTGCCCGAAAAAAGAAGACTGAATCAACACAGCAAACGGAGGAGTCTGCTAATGTATCTTCTCTTGTGATTGATGCATTCAAAGGTATAAGTTAAATTATTAGCAGCAGTAATGATTCTATAAAATTAGGTCTGTCATTAATTGCGTTAATTAACACATTAAATTTTAATCGCTATTAAAAAAAAAAATTTAGAATAAAATTTTTAATCAAACTATTTTTTGGGGTATGTTTGTGCCACTTTAAACATATGTCACTGTGGTAATTTAACATTTAACAATTTAACATTGTGTTTTTACTGTATAGCGATAACACAGGTCTTTTTCCAGTTTGCGGTCATGAATGACAAATTACTGTAGCTGCTTCTACATACTGCGAAATATAGGGTATTTTAAATAATAATTTTTGTTTTCAAAAAGCGTGAGAAATAATCACTAGACAAAATTACAGTTATTGATTGATGCTTTAATATCATCTTTGGTCAAAGCACTCCTTTGTCTCGTCAGGCATCTGCACGCACGAAAACAGGAACAAGAAAAGATCCTCACTTTTGCCAGATAATGTGAACAGACTTGTCATTTTAAATAACTGGCTGAAAGATGGGTAGCTGTTAACCGATTAATTTGGTTCTTTAATCTCGATTAATCTTGATTAAAAATTTTAATTGTGTGACAGCCCTATTTAAAATAGATTAAACAATAACAACTGTTTTATTCTTGGTTATTTGTGATTTCATGTACTGAAATGACTTCTTATTTCAATTTTTTTTCAATTTATAAACAATAAACAAGTAAGACATTTGTCAGTAAAGTAAATTTTCATTCATTTTTATGTTTTGAATTGCACTTAAATGTATGCAGTTTTATAAAGTCTGTGTATGTGTATATAACCTTTTACAATTAATCTAAATAAACCTAAGTAAATGAGCATGCATAGGGTGTAAAAACTCTATATTATAATATAGAAACCTTAAGATGAAGCAGACTTGTAAGGGACCCATCCACCTTAAAATATTACAAAAAAGAATCATAATGTATGTGCTGAGTTCATTACGACCATTTTTATATTAGAGTTTAGTCAGTAATTCAATAAAGATTAGCATGTTTCTGTAGATTACCATGACATCCACCTGTCCAGCAGAAATGACTTTGATGTCATGGCAGCCTCAAGCCCACAGTATTCAGCCTCAGGTGGGAAGGTATAAACCAGAACCACAAATATAAAAAATTAAAAACTACTTTTATCTAATTGGAACACAATAATCCATAATCAGAAGTAAGCATAAAAAAGCATGAGGCTTTGGCACTTCTAATTATAACAGCATATCTGACTGACAGCAATCCAACACAACAAAATTTCTACAAAGCTCTGACCATGAACCCCAAGCTCTGTACCTGAAGGCCAGAACCCAGCACAGCCTGACAAATCAATAAATGGCTTAGTTCAAGGTTCAAGGGTTTAGGTACTGGACTACTGATCAGAAGGCTGCAGGTTCTAGCCCTAACACCACCAAGTTGGCCTCTGAGCAAGGCCCTAAACCCTCAATTGCTCAAACTGTATTCAGTCATAGTTGTAAGTCGCTTTGGATAAAAGCATCTGCTAAATGTGAAGTGAAGTAGTAGCTGACAAACTATCAAAAACACAGTCCAACCTACAAGCACCGGAAGTCCTCACATTTGATAACTACTTGTTTTAAATCTAACTTGTAAAATTACATCAAATTGTAAATAAAATTTACATGTAAAACTTTGCACTAACTGCAACTTAGTTTGCACCCAAACACCTGACTTACATTAACTGTTTAGCACTGCAGACTGTCAGCTTGTAATATATACAATTCTTTTGTACATGTAGGACTTAATATGGATTCCAAAATGAAATGAAAGTTGTATTGCATTTTCAAAGCTGGCAGAACCTGATTTAATTCTGAACTTGCAAGTTTGCCACAGCTAAAATATAACATTGTTACTAAATTGACAATTATAATTTTTATTATTATTTCAGCCTAAAATCTCCGTGTCACATTAAGTTTCTAGTATGATAATGCTCAACCTATTATTTGACCAAAATTAGAGCCATAAAGGTTTATTGCAAAAATTGTTCTTAGTTATTGACTTCTTTTGTTATTATTGTTCTTATTATTATTTATTTCTTCCAAAATGCATATCAATATTAGGACTAACACACCACAATGCTATCAAGTCCACCTTTCAAAAGGTTTTAGGAAATAAGGATATATTTTTATTTATATGATATTTATATCCTTTACTACTGTATTTAACTGGTATGTAATTGAACTGTATGTTTAAGATACATGCTAAAGCGAAAATAAATAATAAATAGCGTTGGTGTCTGGTTGTCTGGATGAAAACGCAAAGTCATCTGCTACAGTGGGCGCCATTTTGTCTTAACTCCAAACATTTCCCCTGCCCCAACATCTTTGGAATGTGTTACAGACATCATGTTATGAATGCACGTATTTACAAATATGCATAAGTTACGAAAGGCTTCAACTTGTATAATTTCCCTGTTAAAAATTTTTTTTCTTCACTGTAAGCAGTTTAATTAATTGTGGAATAGATTAAATTACCTTTATTAAAATTGTTGAAAGATTAAATTAGTTGTATAATCCTGTTTGCATTATTGTAGTTTACCTTTTTTTGTATTATTCACAGTGTTTCAACAAGAACTTGACACAAAGCATGACAAATACGAGTACTTGGTGAAACTCAGTCGAGACATCACAATTGAAAGCAAGAGGACAATATTTTTGCTGCACAGAGTGACTTGGTAAGAGATCCAAAACACAGTACCACCACTGATTCTTCGTGTATTATCAAAAGTTGGGGTGGCTCAGTGGGTAGCACTGTCGCCTCACAGCAAGAAGGTCTTTTCTCTATTAAAAAAAAGTTTAAATTTAGCTTCTAGCCTAGGATAGATATACACTGTGAAACGAAAAAAAAAGTGTTTAGGCTAAAAACGCACATCTAATCAAAATATGGTAAAAAGAAATAGAATAAAGAATAAAGTCTGTAAGAGTTTAAACCTGCGTTATCATGCGCGCTAGAAGAACCAACATGTTCATCTGATGTGGTTTAGAGAGGATCTGAGTGGGGTAGAGATGTTCCCGACGTTACCGATGCTGCACTAATACACACGTACTGATCCTGCATGCGACTTTACAGATCAAAGCAAATCTAGCCCGGTTATTGCGCCACTATTAACTATCTATTTAGTAGATATAATTAACATAATATATACTACATTTTAAGTTATTATTCGTTTCAATACATTTTTATTCAACGAAAAAATACATTTAAATCATTCCAGCAAGAGAATATTTGCAGGCTGCAATGCCATATTAACCGTCATTAAGTGTTTTAGTACGCCGAGGCTGTTTGAATATAGTCTAAATTACAAGTATTTTATTGAGTGTGAACTGAATTTAATCATTAATAAACTTGCCTATAATTCCTGTTGCCATTGTTTACATTTTAAAACACAAAGCCTGACACTCAGCAGCAAAGCATGAGAACAGGTTGCGGGAAAATGACGCTCTTAGCTCATTTTCATTATGAATTTATTTAACATTTATTACGCCCGAATGTAAGCGTAAAACAAGATGGACCCTGCAAAAAAAAAAAAAAAATAAAGAGAAGAAAGAAAAAAAACGTGAATATCGCGGTGATGCGGTTGCTTGGCATGCCCTGCGGTTGGCTGGTCTATACCGCGATATTTCAAAATTGCGGTTAGCGCGACAGCCCTACTTCTTAATCATGGAGATGCTTGATCTTGGAATACTGTATTCTGTTCTCTTAATGCATTAAGTCACGTTAAGCTTTTTTTTTTTTTAATGATAAGCATTTTAGGGTCTCAAAAAAAAGTTGGTTCTTACAAGTTTAAAAGTGAAACAGGAGAAAAATCCAGCTAAACACAGATGCATGTGGATGCTTTCAGAGTGAATTTGACAGTGTATTCCACACAAATGCAGATTCGTCTCATATGCACACTTTGATGGCGACTTACTGCACTGCTCAAGCCAAGCTCTGAACAAAGCAGCTTTTCATTGTTAATTTGAAGTTAGATACATACAGTTTTTATAAAAAACTCAACACATTAAGTTTAAGGTAAACATTGAGTTCAAGGGTACAAATTTCCTTCCTGCAAACACGTCTTAAGACGTGCAACAGTACTGGGTCATTATTGTCGCATTTTTTCATTTCAAAATTCTCCACACATTCTCTATTGGGGACAGGTCACGACTGCAGGTAGGCCAGTCCAAAACCCATACCCTCTTCTTCTGCAGCCATGCCTTTGTAATGTGTGCAGCATGTGGTTTTGCATTGTCTTGTTGAAAAATGCATGGACATCCCTGGACAAGATGGCGTCTTGAAGGCACCATATGTTGCTCTAAGATCTCAATGTACTTTTCTCCATTAATGCTGCCATCACAGTAGTGTAAATTACCTTTGCCAATGGCACTGACACAGCCCCATACCATGACAGACCCTGGCTTTTGGACTTGTTGCTGATAACAGTCTGGATGGTCCTTTTTGTCTTCAGTCCGGAGCATACAGCGTCCATTTTTTACAAAAAAGACCTAGAATGCTGATTCATCTGACCACAATGCGTGTTTCCACTGTGTTATGGTCCATCCTAGATGGCTCTGAGCCCAGAGAAGTCAATGCCGCTTCTGGACATGGTTAACATAAGGCTTCTTTTTTGCACAGTAAAGTTTTAAGTGGCATTTGTGCATGTAACTCCATATTGTAGTGCTTAACAAAGGTTTGCAAAAGTAATCCCTTGCCCATGTGGTTATATCAGCTATCGTTGAGTGGCAGTTCTTGATGCAGTGCCATCTGAGGGATCGAAGCCATCTGAGGGATTGGCTTTTTTTACACTGAAATTCCTTGAATCATTTAATGATATTATGCACTGTAGATGGAGAAATATGCAAATCCCTTCCAATCTTTCTTTAAGCTACATTGTGTTTAAACCTTTCAATAATTTTCTCACACATTTGTTGACAAACTGGAGATCCTTCTCCTTTCCTGGAGGCTGCTTTTTTACCAAACCATGATTACAATCGCCTGTTGACGCCTGTTTGGAATCACATCAATATTTAGTTTTTTCACCCCATTACTAGCCCTAAATTGTCCTCGTCACAACTTTTTTTGCAATGTGTTGCGGACCTGAAATGCAGGAATGAAGGTATATTAACAAATGAAATGTTGAAACAAATGAAAAGTTGAGCAGAAACATGAAATATCTCAGGTTCGTATTGTCTGCAATCAAATAAAAGTCAAAGTAAATGTAAGGAACACAACGGCTTTATTTTATTTGCATTTTGCATACTGTCCTAACTTTTTCTGATTTGGGGTTGTACTTGCAAAACTGCAATAACTGGTTTCCTCAGTTCCCAAAACAGTAAAAAGTGTCAATAGAACAGCTGATTGAACACTGGTAAACACCCCTCTGTCCCAACTGAGTCTGAGGTCCAGCGCGCTCTGGATCAGGACTACTCGCTCTGGTCCCACTGCTGAAAAACATCCCCACATCATGATGCTGCCACCGCCATTCTTCACTGTAGTGATGGCATTAGTCAGGTGATGAGCGGTGCCTGGTTTCCTCCAGACGTGACGCTTGGTATTTAGGCCAAAAAGTTCAATTTTGGTTTCATCAGACCAGATAATTTTGTTTTTCACGAGAGTCCTTTAGGTGCCTTTTGGCAAACTCCAAGCGGGCTGTCATGTGCCTTTTATTAAGGAGTGGCTTTCGTCTGGCCACTCTACCATAAAGGTGTGATTTGTGGAGTGCTCCCTGGATGGTTGATCTTATGATGTCCACAAGGATATGGTGGAGCTATGTCAGAGTGACTATCAGGTTCCTGCTCACTTCCCTGGCCAAGGCCCGTCTTCCCTCAGTTTGGCCAGGTGGCCAGGTCTAGGAAGATTTTTGGTGGTTCCAAACTTCTTTCATTTACGAATGATGATGGCCACTGTGCTCTTTGGGACCTGTAAAGCTGCAGCAATTTTTCTGTACCCTTCTCCAGATCTTTGCCTTGACACGATCCTGTTTCTGAGGTCTGCAGATAATTCCATGGCTTGGAATTTGCTCTGATATGCACTGTCAACTGTGGGACCTTATATAGGAAGGTTGGCAATCCCCGATCATGCCCCAATCAATTGAATTTACCACAGGTGCATACATGTGTACATATGATATTTTACATTTTGATTTTTAATAAATTAGCACAAATGTCATTTTGTCGGTGTGGGCTATTTTGTGTAGAATTTTGTGATGAAAAATGAGCTCAATCTATTATAGAATGAGTCTGTAATGTAATAAAATGGGGAGAAGGTGAAAGGTGTGTGCAGACTTTCCGGCTTGACTGTATAATAAACCCATATGTTTGATAGAGAAAAGCAACAAGACAAAAAAATTAATAAAATCAAAAACAAGAAACTAAAAGATGTCTAAGGGAAAATGTTTGGAGGTAGACATTGTTGCCAAAGGTTTTGCAACCACATATTACTCACAAATGCCTTTAATGTCCATGCCATGTACTATGGTTTTTATTTTTAATTGACTTAAATTGGACTTATCAGAGATGTTGACTATGGTTTAATCCTTATTGTCTTCTTTTGTAAACGTCCGACTCACGCTTTTAATTAAGAAAGGTCCTGTTTGTAGCTTTGCACAACATTAGCACTGCCCCTAAAAGCCTGTTTGGCACCATCCTTTTCATGCCCTTGCCTGTCTTTGTGGAGAGTCGTTTTTGCTTTCTGCCAGGCTTTAGCTTTGTTAGCTTTGTAACCCTCCGGCATGATTCTGCCTGCATGGCAGAGGCTGGGTTTGAACCCACAACCTTCTAGTTGGTAACCCACAGCTCTGCTCACTAGCCCACTAGGCTACCACTGTCTCATGTAGAATATGCACATGGAGAGATGTTAATACAAGGAAGTTTTGGAGTAGTTTCTTTTTTTCCAGTGCTGTATATATACACAAAACCCATTTCTAGAAAATTTTGAAAAAATATACATTAAATATTTTTTATATAATGCAATAACAACAAGAAGAAACTGTTATTTCGTACTATTTATTACTCCGAGTTCCTTGTGAACTGTTTCTGTTGGCTTGCTGACATATTACATTTGTTTCTGTTGTTTTCTGTAGCCTGTTTTAAGTTTTTTGTTGTTGTTCATAAGAACGATGTTTCAAATTTTAATTTGGCTGATAAATCTGCCTAGCGCCTGAACTTATTTCCTTCTCGAACTTTTCAAATATTATTTAAAAATAAACTACTTAATCTCAGAAGTTTTTTCTGCATTACAACAGAAAAGGTACGTAAAACAAGTGACCAGACATTAGTGGTCAAATGACCAGTGCGCACCGCTTCTAGTGTTAACTGGCAAAATTACAAAAAGAGATTTCACTGACCAACTTACATAATAGCTTTGCGTAATAGAGTTTTAGGTCACAATTCTTCATGCAGCAGTGGACTGTGTTAAGTGACAACAGTTTGCCGAAGTACCCCAAGCCCATACTATATTTACAACAGGAGCATAATGCTCTCATACAATGTTGTGCGTTGGGCTTAAAGGTCATGCACACAGTCATTTTTGGCCTTGCAATTCACCTTCTTATTGTGTAATTTAAAATGGTGAAACACTGTCCAATTTTTTTGTATGCACCATTTTAAATTTCACCTGTCTTAAAAGTTAACTGCTTTGTTAGGGGGTAACGTCATCCACAATATGTAGATATGCTCAAAATGCCTTCTTAGATATACCCATATAAATAATATAAACATATTCCACGTACTAGCTTTGCATTATGTTAAAATCTGTCAATGTTTCCATCAGTTGTTGATTGGACACATATTATTGCAACACTGTACTAGCACTTACTTTATCAAGTCTTTGTAGCAGCTCTGACTTCCATGAAAAGGTAGCTTTACTGTCAATATGTCATTTTGTTCTTGAACTTTATTTGTGGAAATAAATAACATTTGCTAAGAAAAAGTTCCAGTTTTTGTATAAATTGTATATGTGCTAATTAATGAACCATCTCGAATGTTAGCTATCATGGGAGCATGAGTATCCGGAAAGTTAGTTAGCCACACATTCATGCAGCAACCAACAACAGTCAAAGGTGTATTCAGCTTAACTTTGTTATGTTATATTTTTTTTACATTTGTTATATTTTTTTCTTCTAGACCTTCATTAGTGGTCACAGGATGCCCCCGGGGCACTGCTGGCTGGATATTTTAGGTTGCTGGAGTATTCTCAGTCCAGCAGTGATAGTGAGGTGTTTAAAAACTCCATCAGCATTGCTGTGTATTATCCACTCTTACCAGCACAACACACACTAACACACCACCACCATGTCAGTGTCACTGCAGTGCTGAGAATTACCCACCACCCAAATAATACCTACTCTAGTGGCCCTGGGAGAGTCCTGACAATTGGAAAAAAAATTTACATTTTTTTGTTTAGTTATACACACACACACACATAACTAAACAAAAAATTTTTAAAAATTACTTTTAAACACAAGTTGTAAAATGTAATGAACAAAAATGGAAATTTATTGTGAGGAAAAAATTAGGACACCCCCACATTTATTACTACTTAAAATGTCTAAAACATCATCAGCTGCAATGATTAGACCATTGTTAGATGACATTGGAGTTTTATTTAAACCTTAGACATTAGTTTGGTTTGTTCTTGATTGTTGAAGTGAGTGGTATCACCATGGTGAAATCCAAAGAGCTCTCTGAGACCTTCAGAAAGAAGGTTGTAGATTCATATGAGTCTGGGAAGGGATTTAAAAATATCTCAAAACAATTAGAAATCAGCCATTCCACTGTCTGGAAAATAATTTACAAGTGGAGAACATTTAAAACAACTGCCAACATGGCCAGGTCAGGTCGTCCTTGCATGTTTAGCCCAAGAGCAGACAGCAAGATACGTGAAGAAGTCTCCAATAATCCTACAATGTCATCACGGGACCTACAGGTAGCTCTTGCCACATTTGATAGCAAGGTACATGCATCTACCATCAGAAAGAGACTGCACAAGTTTGATTTTCATGGGAGGTGTACAAGGAGGAAACCCTTGCTGTTAAAAAAACATCAGGGCAGGACTAAGTTTGCCAGAGAACTCCTAGACAAAGACCAGGACTTCTGGAACAATGTGCTTTGGACAGATGAATCCAAAGTTAAATTATTTGGGCACTGTAACAGAAGACATGTTTGGTGCAAACCAAACACAGCATTTGAGCACAAAAACCTCATACCAACTGTGAAGCATGGAGGTGGAAATGTCATGGTTTCAGCACAAAAACCTCATACCAACTGTGAAGCATGGAGGTGGAAATGTCATGGTTTTTGGCTTTGCAGCAGCAGGGCCTGGCAAGCTCTCCATTATAGAATCCACGATGTATTTTTCACTGTATCAGAGGGTGCTTAAGGAAGATGTAAGACCATCTGTCCAAAAACTGAAGCTAAAGCGGAGGTGGACCATGCAACATGACAAAGACCCAAAACATTCCAGTAAATCCACCAAGGAATGGCTTAATCGGGTTAAGAACTGTCCAACGCAGGGGTTTTCAACCTTTGGACATGCGCCCCCCTTTGTGTGCCAACCGCGAACTTGCTAACTGGCAAAAATGGCTTCAATTTGCTAGGGAGCATAAAGATTGGACTCTGGAGCAATGGAAGAAGGTCATGTGGTCTGATGAGTCCAGATTTACCCTGTTCCAGAGTGATGGGTGCATCAGGGTAAGAAGAGAGATGGCTGAAGTGATGCACCCATCATGCCTAGTGCCTACCATACAAGCCTGTGGGGGCAGTGCTATGATCTGGTGTTGCTGCAGTTGGTCAGGTTCAGCATTGTTATGTGCCCAAAGAATGAGGTCAGCTGACTACCTGAATATACTGAACGAACAGTTTATTCGTTTATTCCATTAATTACTTTTTTCTTCCCTGATGGCACGGGCATATTCCAAGATGTCAATGCCAGGATTCATCGGGCTCAAATTGTGAAAGAGTGGATCAGGGAGCATGAGACATCATTTTCACACATGGATTGGCCACCACAGAGTCCAGACCTGAACCTCATTGAGAATCTTTGGGATGTGCTGGAGAAGACTTTGCGCAGTGGTCCAAATCTCTCATCATCAATACAAGATCTTGGGGAAAAATTAATGCAACTCTGGACAGAAATAAATGTTGTGACTTTGCAGAAGCTTGTGGAAACGATGCCACAGCGAATGCGTGCCGTAATCAAAGCTAAAGGCAGTCCAACGAAATATTAGTGTGTGTGACCTTTTTTTTGGCCAGGCAGTGTTTGTGTGTGTATATATATACAGTGTATCACAAAAGTGAGTACACCTCTCACATTTTTGCAGATATTTAAGTATATCTTTTCATGGGACAACACTGACAAAATGACACTTTGACACAATGAAAAGTAGTCTGTGTGCAGCTTATATAACAGTGTAAATTTATTCTTCTCTCAAAATAACTCAATATACAGCCATTAATGTCTAAACCACCGGCAACAAAAGTGAGTACACCCCTTAGTGAAAGTTCCTGAAGTGTCAATATTTTGTGTGGCCACCATTATTTCCCAGAACTGCCTTAACTCTCCTGGGCATGGAGTTTACCAGAGCTTCACAGGTTGCCACTGGAATGCTTTTCCACTCCTCCATGACGACATCACGGAGCCGGCGGATATTCGAGACTTTGCGTTCCTCCACCTTCCGCTTGAGGATGCCCCAAAGATGTTCTATTGGGTTTAGGTCTGGAAACATGCTTGGCCAGTCCATCACCTTTACCCTCAGCCTCTTCAATAAAGCAGTGGTCGTCTTAGAGGTGTGTTTGGGGTCATTATCATGCTGGAACACTGCCCTGCGACCCAGTTTCCGGAGGGAGGGGATCATGCTCTTCTCAGTATTTCACAGTACATATTGGAGTTCATGTGTCCCTCAATGAAATGTAACTCCCCAACACCTGCTGCACTCATGCAGCCCCAGACCATGGCATTCCCACCACCATGCTTGACTGTAGGCATGACACACTTATCTTTGTACTCCTCACCTGATTGCCGCCACACATGCTTGAGACCATCTGAACCAAACAAATTAATCTTGGTCTCATCAGACCATAGGACATGGTTCCAGTAATCCATGTCCTTTGTTGACATGTCTTCAGCAAACTGTTTGCGAACTTTCTTGTGTAGAGACTTCAGAAGAGGCTTCCTTCTGGGGTGACAGCCATGCAGACCAATTTGATGTAGTGTGCGGCGTATGGTCTGAGCACTGACAGGCTGACCCCCCACCTTTTCAATCTCTGCAGCAATGCTGACAGCACTCCTGCGCCTGTCTTTCAAAGACAGCAGCTGGATGTGACGCTGAGCACGTGCACTCAGCTTCTTTGGACGACCAACACGAGGTCTGTTCTGAGTGGACCCTGCTCTTTTAAAACGCTGGATGATCTTGGCCACTGTGCTGCAGCTCAGTTTCAGGGTGTTGGCAATCTTCTTGTAGCCTTGGCCATCTTCATGTAGCGCAACATTTCGTCTTTTAAGATCCTCAGAGAGTTCTTTGCCATGAGGTGCCATGTTGGAACTTTCAGTGACCAGTATGAGAGAGTGTGAGAGCTGTACTACTAAATTGAACACACCTGCTCCCTATGCACACCTGAGACCTAGTAACACTAACAAATCACATGACATTTTGGAGGGAAAATGACAAGCAGTGCTCAATTTGGACATTTAGGGGTGTAGTCTCTTAGGGGTGTACTCACTTTTGTTGCCGATGGTTTAGACATTAATGGCTGTATTTTGAGTTATTTTGAGGGAAGAATAAATTTACACTGTTATATAAGCTGCACACAGACTACTTTTCATTGTGTCAAAGTGTCATTTTGTCAGTGTTGTCCCATGAAAAGATATACTTAAATATCTGCAGAAATGTGAGGGGTGTACTCACTTTTGTGATACACTGTATATATAACTCAACACACAGCCATTAATGTCTAAATGGCTGGCAACATAAGTGAGTACACCCTACAGTGAACATGTCCAAATTGTGCCCAAAGTGTCAATATTTTGTGTGACCACCATTATTATCCAGCACTACCTTAACCCTCCTGGGCATGGAATTTACCAGAGCTGCACAGGTTGCTACTGGAATCCTCTTCCACTCCTCCATGATGGCATCACGGAGCTGGTGGATGTTAGACACCTTGAACTCCTCCACCTTCCACTTGAGGATGCGCCACAGGTGCTCAATTGGGTTTAGTCCATCACCTTTACCTTCAGCTTCCTCAGCAAGGCAGTTGTCATCTTGGAGGGTGTGTTTGGGGTCGTTATCCTGTTGGAAAACTGCCATCAGTTTTTGAAGGGAGGGGATCATGCTCTGTTTCAGAATGTCACAGTACATGTTGGAATTCATGTTTCCCTCAATGAATTGCAGCTCCCCAGTGCCAGCAACACTCATGCAGCCCAAAACCATGATGCTACCACCACCATGCTTGACTGTAGGCAAGATACAGTTGTCTTGGTACCTCTCACCAGGGCGCCGCCACACATGCTGGACACCATCTGAGCCAAACAAGTTTATCTTGGTCTCGTCAGACCACAGGGCATTCCAGTAATCCATGTTCTTGGACTGCTTGTCTTCAGCAAACTGTTTGCGGGCTTTCTTGTGCGTCAGCTTCCTTCTGGGATGACGACCATGCAGACCGAGTTGATGCAGTGTGCGGCGTATGGTCTGAGCACTGACAGGCGGACCTCCCACGTCTTCAACCTCTGCAGCAATGCTGGCAGCACTCATGTGTCTATTTTTTAAAGCCAACCTCTGGATATGACGCCGAACACGTGGACTCAACTTCTTTGGTCGACCCTGGCGAAGCCTGTTCCGAGTGGAACCTGTCCTGGAAAACCGCTGTATGACCTTGGCCACCATGCTGTAGCTCAGTTTCAGGGTGTTAGCAATCTTCTTATAGCCCAGGCCATCTTTGTGGAGAGCAACAATTCTATTTCTCACATCCTCAGAGAGTTCTTTGCCATGAGGTGCCATGTTGAATATCCAGTGGCCAGTATGAGAGAATTGTACCCAAAACACCAAATTTAACAGCCCTGCTCCCCATTTACACCTGGGACCTTGACACATGACACCAGGGAGGGACAACGACACATTTGGGCACAATTTGGACATGTTCACTGTGGGGTGTACTCACTTATGTTGCCAGCTATTTAGACATTAATGGCTGTGTGTTGAGTTATTTTCAGAAGACAGTAAATCTACACTGCTATACAAGCTGTACACTGACTACTCTAAGTTATATCCAAGTTTCATGTCTATAGTGTTGTCCCATGAAAAGATATAATGAAATATTTGCAGAAATGTGAGGGGTGTACTCACTTTTGTGATACACTGTATATATATATATTTATATTAGGGCTGTCGTTTAATGCGTTAATTAACGCGATTAATGCGTTAAATTTTTAATCGCGATAAAAAAAATTAATCAAGATTAACATTTTTTATCTAACTATTTTTATTTGGCTGTTTGTGCCACATACATATGTGTCTTTGTGGTAATTAACTGCATTTCAGATGAATTGGGATGTAAAGCGCATGAACTGTCCAATGAAAAAGTACTTTTAAGCGGGTTTCACTTTTTTTACGTGTTGATGAAAAGATGATTGAAATCACGCAAGCTTTGTAACGAGTATCTCCATTGGCTGCTAGATCTGTCCATCAAAACCGCTTAGCTCCGTCTCCTCCCCTCAGGTACAGAAACAGAAGACAGAAGTGAAACTGCGTGATGTTTCATCTCTACAGTTTATTCAGGTTATTCTATCACATGGTTATATACATGATTTATATTTGTGATGTTTGTAGTTTTTTAAAAACACATTTGTATCTGATATTTATATGGACTAAGCGTTTACATGGACTGTTTTAATTAACACTTTTTTATAGCTACAGTCAATAACTTATAGATAATGTCTGGTAACTTGACTGTTTCAGGTATTTATAGGTGTTTAAATGGTCATTTAGAACAGTATTTCCCAGTATTGTTTCTGCACAAACACAGTATTAAAAGGTTTTCTTAATAGAGCTATGAAATAATCATATCTGTGTTTCGATGCTGTACTGATGCCTTATATTGGATCAAAACATTATGATTGGTGCACCTGTTTTCAGTGTCATGGTTATAAACAGGATAAGATCCTCACTTTTGTCAGAGAATGTGCTTTCTAAAATGAATTTAGATTTAATAATTTTATCATATTTTATGAATGTTTTATTGGTAAACACATTCTCGCAATAACAATGTGCATAACTGTTCAAATTTTGCTAAATTATTAGTTTGCGATTAATTGAAATTACGGTTGTTAATTCGAAATGTATAAACTTAGGGCTGTCACACGATTAAAATTTTAATCGAGATTAATCGAGATAAAAAAATTTTATCGTGTGACAGCCCTAATATATATATATATATATATATATATATATATATATATATGTATATATATATATATATATATATATATATATATATATATATATATATATATATATATTTATATATATTTATATATATTTATATATACATACATATGACTGTGTGTGTGTGTGTATGTGTATGTGTATGTACAGTGGGGCCAAAAAGTATTTAGTCAGCCACTGATTGTGCAAGTTCTCCTACTTAGAAAGATGAGAGAGGTCTGTAATTTTCATCATAGGTACACTTCAACTATGAGAGACAAAATGAGAAAAAAAATCCAGGAAGTCACATTGTAGGATTTTTAAAGAATTTATTTGTAAATTATGGTGGAAAATAAGTATTTGGTCACCCACAAACAAACAAGATTTCTGGCTCTCACAGACCTGTAACTTCTTCTTTAAGAAGCTCTTCTGTCCTCCACTCGTTACCTGTATTAATGGCACATGTTTGACCTCGTTAACTGTATAAAAGACACCTGTCCACAGCCTCAAACAGTCAGACTCCAATTTCAACCATGGCCAAGACCAAAGAGCTGTCGAAAGACACCAGGAAGAAAATTGTAGACCTGCACCAGGCTGGGAAGAGTGAATCTACAATAGGCAAGCAGGCTGGTGTGAATAAATCAACTGTGGGAGCAATTGTAAGAAAATGGAAGACATACAAGACCATTGATAATCTCCCTCGATCTGGGGCCCCACGCAAGATCTCATCCCGTGGTGTCAAAATGATCATGAGAACGGTGAGCAAAAATCCCAGAACTACACGGAGGGACCTGATGAATGACCTGCAGAGAGCTGGGACCAAAGTAACAAAGGCTACCATCAGTAACACACTACGCCGAGAGGGACTCAAATCCTGCAGTGCCAGGCGTGTCCCCCTGCTTAAGCCAGTACATGTCCAGGCCCGTCTGAAGTTTGCCAGAGAGCATATGGAGGATCCAGAAGAGGATTGGGAGAATATCATGTGGTCACATGAAACCAAAATGGAACTTTTTGGTAAAAACTCAACTCGTCGTGTTTGGAGGAAGAAGAATGCTGAGTTGCATCCCAAGAACACCATACATACTGTGAAGCATGGGGGTGGAAACATCATGCTTTGGGGCTGTTTTTCTGCAAAGCGGACAGGACGACTGATCCGTGTTAAGGGAAGAATGAACGGGGCCATGTATCGTGAGATTTTAAGCCAAAACCTCCTTCCATCAGTGAGAGCATTGAAGATGGAACGTGGCAGGGTCTTCCAGCATGACAATGATCCCAAACACACCGCTCGGGCAACGAAGGAGTGGCTCCGTAAAAAGCATTTCAAGGTCCTGGAGTGGCCTAGCCAGTCTCCAGACCTCAACCCCATAGAAATTTTGTGTAGGGAGTTGAACGTCCGTGTTGCCCAGCGACAGCCCCAAAACATCACTGCTTTAGAGGAGATCTGCATGGAGGAATGGGCCAAAATACCAGCTACAGTGTGTGCAAACCTGGTGAAGACTTAGAGGAAACGTTTGACCTCTGTCATTGCCAACAAAGATTATGTTACAAAGTTTTGAGTTGAACTTTTGTTATTGACCAAATACTTATTTTTCACCATAATTTACAAATAAATTCTTTAAAAATCCTACAATGTGATTTCCTGGATTTTTTTTTCTCATTTTGTCTCTCATAGTTGAAGTGTAGCTATGATGAAAATTACAGACCTCTCTCATCTTTCTAAGTAGGAGAACTTGCACAGTCAGTGGCTGACTAAATACTTTTTGGCCCCACTGTATATATACAGGGTGGGCCATTTATATGGATACACTTAAATAAAATGGGAATGGTTGGTGATATTAACTTCCTGTTTGTGGCACATTAGTATATGGAAGGGGGAAAACTTTTCAAGATGGGTGGTGACCATGGTGGCCATTTTGAAGTCGGCCATTTTGGATCGAACTTTAGTTTTTTCAATGGGAAGAGGGTCATGTGACACATCAAACTTATTGAGAATTTCACAAGAAAAACAATGGTGTTCTTGGTTTTAACGTAACTTTATTCTTTCATGAGTTATTTTCAAGCTTCTCTTTGTTTACAGCCATTGACATGTCGCAGAGGTTAACACGTGAGGAGCGGATAGAAATTGTGTTGATGTCTGGTGAACGCAGTACCCGGGTCATTGCAGCAGATTTCAATGCAAGACACCCTACGAGACCACCCATCTCCCATGCTACAGTTAGCAAACTGCTTGCCAAGTTTCGTGAAACTGGTTCAGTGTTGGATTTGCCAAAATGTGGACGCATGAAAACTGTCACTAATGAAGAAACATCAGTGGCTGTCCTAGCTTCATTCAGCAAGAGCCTACAGCGTAGCACTCGCCGCATGTCACTGGAGAGTGGCATCAGTCGAACATCCCTTCGGCGGATATTAGCTACTCACAAATGGCACCCTTACAAACTCCAGCTGCTGCAGCATCTCAACGAGGATGACCCAGATCGGCGCACTGAATTTGCAGAATGGGCAAAACAAAAATTGGAACAGGACCCTCAGTTTACACAGAACATTTTGTTCAGTGATGAGGCAAACTTTTATGTGAATGGTGAAGTTAACAAACAAAACCACCGCTATTGGTCTGACACTAACCCACATTGGATAGATCCCTCCAAGACTGTTGGAACACAAAAATTTATGGTATGGTGTGGTATATGGGGTACAAAGATAGTGGGGCCATTCTTCATCAATGGAAACCTCAAGGCCACTGGATATTTGAAATTGCTACATGATGATGTGTTTCCCTCTTTATGCACTGAAGCTGGCACGTTCCCTGAGTTTTTCCAGCAAGATGGTGCACCACCACATTATGGGTGTCAGGTCCGAGCATTCCTAGATGAACAGTTTCCTGGAAAGTGGATTGGTCGTCGTGGGCCAGTTGAATGGCCCCCAAGGTCTCCCGATCTGACCCCCTTAGACTTTTATCTTTGGGGTCATCTGAAGGCAATTGTCTATGCTGTGAAGATACGAGATGTGCAGCACCTGAAACTACGGATACTGGAAGCCTGTGCTAGCATTTCTTCTGCGGTGTTGCTATCAGTGTGTGAAGAGTGGGAGAAGAGGGTTGCATTGACAATCCAACACAATGGGCAGCACTTTGAACACATTTTATAAGTGGTCAGAAACTTGTAAATAACTCATGAAAGAATAAAGTTACGTTAAAACCAAGCACCATTGTTTTTCTTGTGAAATTCTCAATAAGTTTGATGTCACATGACCCTCTTCCCATTGAAAAAACTAAAGTTGGATCCAAAATGGCCGACTTCAAAATGGCCGCCATGGTCACCACCCATCTTGAAAAGTTTTCCCCCTCCCATATACTAATGTGCCACAAACAGGAAGTTAATATCACCAACCATTCCCATTTTATTTAGGTGTATTCATATAAATAACCCACCCTGTATATATACACATTACCTAAAATATTGAGATATACAGTGGGGAAAATAAGTATTTGATCCCCTGCTGATTTTGTAAGTTTACCCCCTTACAAAGACTTGAACAGTCTATAATTTTTATGGAAGGCTTATTTTTAACAGAGAGAGACAGAATATCAACAAAAAATCCAGAAAAAAAAACATTAAATAAATGTTATAAATTAACTTGTATTTAATTAAGGGAAATAAGTATTTGATCCCCTACCAACCAGCAAGAATTCTGACCCCCACAGACCGGTTATGTGCCCATGAGGCACACAAATTAGTCCTGTCCCTGTATAAAAGACACCCGTCACAGAATCAGTTTCTTCCATTCAAATCTCTCGACGACCATGGGCAAGACCAAAGAGCTATCAAAGGACATCAGGGACAAGATTGTAGACCTGCACAAGGCTGGAATGGGCTACAAGACCATCAGCAAGAAGCTTGGTGAGACCGCTGCTGGCACGATAATTCGAAATTGGAAGAAATACAAGATAACAGTCAATCGCCCTCGCTCTGGAGCTCCATGCAAGGTGAGGTCAGCCCAGAATTACACGGGAGGAGCTTGTCAATGATCTCAAGGGAGCTGGGAGCACAGTCACCAAGAAAACCATTAGTAACACACTTCGCCGTAATGGATTGAGATCCTGCAGTGCCCGCAAAGTCCCTCTGCTCAAGAAGGCTCATGTACAGGCCCATCTGAAGTTTGCCAATGAACACCTGAAGGATTCAGAGAAAGCTTGGGAGAATGTGATATGGTCAGATGAGACAAAAATTGAGCTCTTTGGCATCAACTCCACTCGCCGTGTTTTGAGGCAGAGAAATGCCCAGTGGGGATGGTGTTCTTGGGGTCATGTCCAGCATTTCTCTGCTCCCAGCTCCCTTGAGATCATTGACAAGCTCCTCCTGTGTAATTCTGGACTGACCTCACCTTTCTCAGAATCATTCTTACGCCACGAGGTGAGATCTTGCATGGAGCTCCAGAGCGAGTGTGATTGACTGTGATCTTGTATTTCTTCCATTTTCGAATGATCGCGCCAACAGTGGTCTCTTTCTCACCAAGCTTCTTGCTGATGGTCTTGTAGTCCATTCCAGCCTTGTGCAGGTCTACAATCTTGTCCCTGATGTCCTTTGATCGGTCTTGCCCATGGTGGTTGAGAGATTTGAATGGAAGAAACTGATTCTGTGACAGGTGTCTTTTATACAGGGACAGGACTAATTTGTGTGCCTCATGGGCACATAACCGGTCTGTGGCGGTCAGAATTCTTGCTGGTTGGTAGGGGATCAAATACTTATTTCCCTTAATTAAATACAAATTAATTTATAACCTTTATTTAATGGTTTTTTTTCTGGATTTTTTGTTGATATTCTTTCTCTCTCTGTTAAAATAAACCTTCCATAAAAATTATAGACTGTTCAAGTCTTTGTAAGGGGGTAAACTTACAAAATCATCAGGGGATCAAATACTTATTTTTCCTACTGTATGTCGTATATAGTCGTTCAGCAAAAAAATATCTTATATATCTTATCAATATTTTTTTGGATCCATATCGCCCAGCCCTAATATATATATATATGTACAGTGGTGTTAAAAAAATAGCAGTCCAACACCATTAACCTGATAAATCATTGTTTTTAGTAGAAAAAAATATTTCTACATTGCAAATAATTCACTTGAAAGTGTAGTAGAGTAATGAAAACAAAACAAACCCAACAATTAGGACATGTATGCCGCTCATTCTGAGTAATCGAAGCATTAATTGAAAGGGGGTTGTTCAAAATAATAGCAGTGAGGAGTTCATTTGGTGAAGTAATTCATTCTGCAGAAGAACGGGTGTCAATTTTGGCCCTTATTTAATGTAGGAGGGTGGCAAATGTTGCACAGGTTGGTCATAGCCCATTTCCTTTTGAAATACTGGGTAAAATGGGTTGTTCCAGACATTGTTCTGATGAACAGCGTACTTTGATTAAAAAGTTGATTGTAGAGGGAAAAAACATACAGAGAAGTGCAGCAAATTATTGGCTGCTCAGCTAAAATGATCTCAAATGCCTTAAAGTGACAACCAAAACCTGAAAGACGCGGAAGGAAGCGTGGAACTACTGTTCAAATGAATTGAAGAATAGCCAAAATAGCAAAGGCTCAGCCAGTGATCACCTCCAGAAAGATCAAGGAACATCTGGAGTTACCAGTGAGTACAGAAGATGATTAAGTGAAGCCAATTTACCAGCAAGAACTCCTTGCAAGGTCCCATTGTTAAGAAAAAGACGTGTCTTGAATGGGTTAAAATTTGCCAAGAAACACATTGACTGGCCTAAAGAGAAATGGCTCAACATTTTGTGGACTGGTGAAATCAAAATTGTTGTTTTTGGGTCTAGTGGCCATAGACAGTATGTCGGACGATTCCCGAGCACTGAATTCAAGCCACAGTACACTGTGAAGACAGTAAAGCATGGTGGTACAAAATTATGATATGGGGATTTTTTTCATACCATGGTGTTACGCCTACTTATCGCATACGAGGGATCATGGATCAGTTTAAATTAGGGCTGTCGAAGTTAACGCGATAATAACGCATTAACGCGACCTCAATTTAACGCGATTAAAAAAAATAGTGCCGTTAACGCAGATTCTAGTTCATGTTGACACTTGACTGGTAGAACAAACATTTTAATGTCGGACTTGCCACCGTTTTTCATTTGCGGTTTGTTAACATAATGTAACCGATCGTGGTAGTGATGCACTTGCTTAATAAAGAAATAAATACACGCTATATTCACAAGTTGTCGGGAGCAGAACACTTTATTACACTTAATTAACTTCTTCTTCTGTACCGAATACCGGAAAGCTGAGTCAAGCACGTTAGTTCATGAACTATGGAAGCCCCAAAGGGTCAAAACACACTCACTTCGTGTAGAAACGTCCATCAAACCATTGTCACGATACAACCACAGAAAAGTCTGTTACAATAACTACGCCTTATCCCATCTAAAGCACCGCTGATCTACAGTGTTTGCTGATGGAGAAATTCTAACCTACAATCTGACATTTACTGCCTAATATGTGAGTGAATAAATCTCCCTTACAGTTTTCTCTTGTCCCAGCAGTTTTTAACATCAGTACATTTAGCATAAAATGTGTTCACCATTTTAATTGTAACATTTCACTTAAAAATCCTTGTTTTCTATAACATTTACACAGATTTTTTTTTTATGCGATTAATCGCGATTAACTATATGAAATTCTGAGATTAATCGCGATTAAAAAATTTAATCGTTTGACAGCCCTAGTTTAAATATGTTAGAATACTTGAGGAGATCATGTTGCCCTGTGTTGAAGAAGAAATGTCCCTAAAATGGGTGTTTCAACATGACAATGACCCAAAACATCCTGGTTACAGACTAACAAGGTTGAGGTAATAGAGTGGCCAGCCCAATCCCCTGACTTCAATCCCATAGAGAACTTATGGACTGATATCTGAAACGTGTTTCCAAAATTGCAGAAGAACTGTGGAATGTAGTCTTATCATCCTGGACTGGAATACCTGTTTAGAGATGCCAGAAGTTGGTCGACTCCATGCAACACAGATCTCGGAAACAATTGTTATGCCACTAAATATTAGTTCAGTAATTTAAAGTAAAGTGAAACCTCAAACATTTTTTCCAGTTTATAGATACATTTCTTGAGTTTTTAAAGAAAAATGCTGGCACTGCTATTTTTTTGAACAGCCTAATATAAATTTTTCTTAACTTTCTGTAAAAGATTAACACAAACTGGCAAAATTTTGTTAATGTTTTGAATTAGAATTGAAATATATGTACAGTGTATCACAAAAGTGAGTACACCCCTCACATTTCTGCAGATATTTAAGTATATCTTTTCATGGGACAACACTGACAAAATGACACTTTGACACAATGAAAAGTAGTCTGTGTGCAGCTTATATAACAGTGTAAATTTATTCTTCCCTCAAAATAACTCAATATACAGCCATTAATGTCTAAACCACCAGCAACAAAAGTGAGTACACCCCTAAGAGACTACACCCCTAAATGTCCAAATTGAGCACTGCTTGTCATTTTCCCTCCAAAATGTCATGTGACTCGTTAGTGTTACTAGGTCTCAGGTGTGCATAGGGAGCAGGTGTGTTCAATTTAGTAGTACAGCTCTCATACTCTCTCATACTGGTCACTGAAAGTTCCAACATGGCACCTCATGGCAAATAACTCTCTGAGGATCTTAAAAGATGAATTGTTGTGCTACATGAAGATGGCCAAGGCTACATGAAGATGGCCAAGGCTACAAGAAGATTGCCAACACCCTGAAACTGAGCTGCAGCACAGTGGCCAAGATCATCCAGCGTTTTAAAAGAGCAGGGTCCACTCAGAACAGACCTCGCGTTGGTCGTCCAAAGAAGCTGAGTGCACGTGCTCAGCGTCACATCCAACTGCTGTCTTTGAAAGATAGGCGCAGGAGTGCTGTCAGCATTGCTGCAGAGATTGAAAAGGTGGGGGGTCAGCCTGTCAGTGCTCAGACCATACGCCGCACACTACATCAAATTGGTCTGCATGGCTGTCACTTCAGAAGGAAGCCTCTTCTGAAGCCTCTACACAAGAAAGCCCGCAAACAGTTTGCGGAAGACATGTCAACAAAGGACATGGATTACTGGAACCATGTCCTATGGTCTGATGAGACCAAGATTAATTTGTTTGGTTCAGATGGTCTCAAGCATGTGTGGCGGCAATCAGGTGAGGAGTACAAAGATAAGTGTGTCATGCCTACAGTCAAGCATGGTGGTGGGAATGCCATGGTCTGGGGCTGCATGAGTGCAGCAGGTGTTGGGGAGTTACATTTCATTGAGGGACACATGAACTCCAATATGTACTGTGAAATACTGAAGCAGAGCATGATCCCCTTCCTCCGGAAACTGGGTCGCAGGGCAGTGTTCCAGGGCAATTTACACTGTTATATAAGCTGCACACAGACTACTTTTCATTGTGTCAAAGTGTCATTTTGTCAGTGTTGTCCCATGAAAAGATATACTTAAATATCTGCAGAAATGTGAGGGGTGTACTCACTTTTGTGATACACTGTATATATACAGTGTATCACAAAAGTGAGTACACCCCTCACATTTCTGCAAATATTTTATTATATCTTTTCTTGGGACAACACTATAGAAATAAAACTTGGATATAACTTGGAGTAGTCAGTGTACAACTTGTATAGCAGTGTAGATTTACTGTCTTCTGAAAATAACTCAACACACAGCCATTAATGTCTAAATGGCTGGCAACATAAGTGAGTACACCCCACAGTGAACATGTCCAAATTGTGCCCAAAGTGTCAATATTTTGTGTGACCACCATTATTATCCAGCACTGCCTTAACCCTCCTGGGCATGGAATTCACCAGAGCTGCACAGGTTGCTACTGGAATCCTCTTCCACTCCTCCATGATGACATTACGGAGCTGGTGGATGTTAGACACCTTGAACTTCTCCACCTTCCACTTGAGGATGCGCCACAGGTGCTTAATTGGGTTTAGTCCATCACCTTTACCTTCAGCTTCCTCAGCAAGGCAGTTGTCATCTTGGAGGTTGTGTTTGGGGTTGTTATCCTGTTGGAAAACTGCCATGAGGCCCAGTTTTCGAAGGGAGGGGATCATGCTCTGTTTCAGAATGTCACAGTACATGTTGGAATTCATGTTTCCCTCAATGAACTGCAGCTCCCCAGTGCCAGCAACACTCATGCAGCCCAAGACCAAGATGCTACAACCACCATGCTTAACTGTAGGCAAGATACAGTTGTCTTGGTACTTCTCACCAGGGCGCCGCCACACATGCTGGACACCATCTGAGCCAAACAAGTTTATCTTGGTCTCGTCAGACCACAGGGCATTCCAGTAATCCATGTTCTTGGACTGCTTATTTTCAGCAAACTGTTTGCAGGCTTTCTTGTGCGTCAGCTTCCTTCTGTGAGGACGACCATGCAGACCGAGTTGATGCAGTGTGCGGCGTATGGTCTGAGCACTGACAGGCTGACCTCCCACGTCTTCAACCTCTGCAGCAATGCTGGCAGCACTCATGTGTCTATTTTTTAAAGCCAACCTCTGGATATGATGCCGAACACGTGGACTCAACTTCTTTGGTCGACCCTGGCGAAGCCTGTTCCGAGTGGAACCTGTCCTGGAAAACCGCTGTATGACCTTGGCCACCATGCTGTAGCTCAGTTTCAGGGTGTTAGCAATCTTCTTATAGCCTAGGCCATCTTTGTGGAGAGCAACAATTCTATTTCTCACATCCTCAGAGAGTTCTTTGCCATGAGGTGCCATGTTGAATATCCAGTAGCCAGTATGAGAGAATTTTACCCAAAACACCAAATTTAACAGCCCTGCTCCACATTTACACCTGGGACCTTGACACATGACACCAGGGAGGGACAACGACACATTTGGGCACAATTTGGACATGTTCACTGTGGGTTGTACTCACTTATGTTGCCAGCTATTTAGACATTAATAGCTGTGTGTTGAGTTATTTTCAGGAGACAGTAAATCCACACTGCTATACAAGCTGTACACTGACTACTCTAAGTTATATCCAAGTTTCATGTCTATAGTGTTGTCCCATGAAAAGATATAATGAAATATTTGCAGAAATGTGAGGGGTGTACTCACTTTTGTGATACACTGTATATATATCTTGATACACTGAGCAGCCATAACAATAAAACCACCTCCTTGTTTCTGCACTCACTGTCCATTTTATCAACTCCACTCACCATTTAGAAGCACTTTGTAGTTCTACAATTACTGACTGTAGTCCATCTGTTTTTCTGCAAGCTTTGTTAGCCTCCTTTCATGCTGTTCTTCAATAGTCTGGACCACCACAGAGCAGGTATTATTTAGATGGTGGATGATTCTCAGCACTGCAGTGACATTGACATGGTGGTGATGTGTTAGTGTGTGTTGTGCTGGTAAGAGTGGATCTGACACAGCAGCGCTGCTGGAGTTTTTAAATACCGTGTCCACTCACTGTCCATTCTAGGGATGTAACGATGCACTACAAGACAGTTAAAAATCGGTGCACATGTATGGTGTCAAAATAGGGCCAAAAGTATTGAGAACTAAAAAGCTGATTTTGAAAACCTAAAGACCAGATTTTGAGTTCATTTTGTATTTTACATTTATGAATAGTCTTTTTTTCGCTTTTGGCTGCGCTGTTTCTCAGTCACGTTTCTCTCGGTCTCGCTTTCAGTATAAAAAGTTTCTCGCTTCGCGCTTTTTTCTGCACTGCTCTCAGTTACGCTTCTCAGTTTTTCTCTCGAGTCAAAATTTTTCTCAAGTCAGACTTTTGGCCCCATTTGACGGGTGGGCGGGATCTTGTCACTCATTGGCTGCTGGAAACAAACCTGCCAGAACACTTTTTTGACGGGTGGGCAGGACCTTGTCACTCATTGGCTGCTGGAGATAGGCATCGCTCACCGAGTACCTCTTACAGACATCCTTCGTCTCCTTAATCCGGCAGCCTGAAATAGTTCCAGCTCCTCTTAAGGAGATTGAATGTTGTTTGATTTTTCATTTAGCAAGCAGAAGTCAGGAAAGGGTTTTTACAACTTTGTGATCTTGCAAACTTTAGAGGCAACTGCACTCTAAAAATGCTGGGCTGAAAACAACCCAACCTGGGTTATTTGGCAACCCAGTGCTGTAAATATCGGACAGAACACACGCTGGGTTATTTAAACCCAACTTGTTTTGTTATGTAATGTAATCATTAGGGCTGGACGATATGGCTAAAATTTATATCACGATATAACTCCTAATTTCGGTCGATACGATATAATTCCGATATCGATATGAATAATACAAATGTCAGAAAAACTGCCACCAAAATTGGATGGCTGTACCTGCGAACCTCTTTTCTGGTTTCTGGCAAGAAATACAAGCTGAATACACCACTGAAATAGTCATTCCTCTCTTATCAGCTATTTCGTCTGCTTCTTTTTCAACTGTGGACAGTGGTATAGCCAGACAATTTTCATAGGGGTGGCCAGACTGAGACCATTGCTCACACAGGGGTGTCACAGAAACTGTCTGATACCTTATTTTTTTATGTGGCAAGTTGCTGTGGATCTAGTAGTGTTTTGGTCACTCACTCATTTACCTATACAGGCAGTGAATGTCATGTAGAATTACATCAAGCCTAGCATAATAAGCTTTTTATTTTTTCTCATTTTCCCTGACAAGTAAAAAACTAAAATATAGCCTATAACCTTAACATTATGAGGAACAATTTCAAAGATATTCCTTTGCAATACTTTATCATTTGACTGCAAACTTGTGTGTACTGATGAGACTCATTTGAACCCCAGAACATGCTAGCGTGAATGCATGGAAAACAAATTTTAATTTTCTTTCAACAATATAATACAGACTGACCAACACTATTAAGCCAAATCAGCATTGAAAATTGACTTTACTTTTAATAGCCTTCCACAATGCTGGAGCTTTATGGAGCTAATTTAGTGCCAAAACTTCGCAAATAAACAGAACATATTCTGTAAATATGATTCGATTTGCAAACAAACACAACACGATCTACAAATAAAAAACACTATTTGTAAACAAACACAACACGATCTACAAATAAAAAACACGACTATCTAACGCACACAGTGTGATTTACAAATACAAAACACCACTGTTGCAAATGCATATGTGACTTTCAAATAAATGCACAGCTGTTTTCTAATACACTGCACTTCACAAACAAATAGAACACGTTTTACAAATACAAACACTGTTCCGCAAATGCCGTTTGTGAATCACGTGACTTTTGGCACTGTTCTGGCGCCGTGTGTCATTTAGTGTCAGATTTTCTCACAAATGCATCCCGACTCGTACAAATGCGTCGCACCTGAGCAGTAGGGGGCGCTGTGGTACACTTTTCAGCATTTACTGGAGCGGTCAAGCCAGCCTCCACTTCGAAATGCTCAATCAAATCAGCCCCCACATTGTTTGTGAAGATGTGCGCATACTAAACATTACGGTAAAGGCAAGGCAAGTTTATTTGTATAGCACCTTTCATACACAGTGGCAATTCAAAGTGTTTTACATAAGGAAAAAAAATAAAAGCATTAAAACATTCCTCAGATCTAGAACCTCAGAAAGACTTCCAAGAGCGTCTGGCGATACTGGTTAAAAAAAATCACGACGTGAACGTGACTATATCAGTATCAGTATAAATATATCAGTTAAAATAATGTATAAATATATCAGTTATAATAATATATAAATATATCAGTTAAAAAATGAATACATTAATAAACCCATATCTTCCTGCAAATTGTATTTGAAAAAAAAAAGGGTTGGTAATAACTGCATATAATGATTTTACTTTAAATTTAAAGTAAACTAAAATGTCATCTAAGCTCTTCCGTTTTAATTTAGATTATTATTAGTTATTAAATGGAATAATCTTGATTACATAAAGTGTTATTGTCATTAAAAGTAATTCCACTTCATAATGGATACACCACCTGTAGTTTACACTCAGTATCAGACCATTCTGATGTATCATTTCTAAATAAATACTTTTTTTTGTCACATTTCTATTATTTTCACTTTAAACTGTTATTAAAATTCTCTCATTATTATTAGAGATTATATGCGCACATCTTCACAAACAATGTGGGGGCTGATTTGATTGAGCATTTCGAAGTGGAGGCTGGCTTGACCGCTCCAGTAAATGCTGAAAAGTGTACCACAGCGCCCCCTACTGCTCAGGTGCGACGCATTTGTACGAGTCGGGATGCATTTGTGAGAAAATCTGACACTAAATGACACACGGCGCCAGAACAGTGCCAAAAGTCACGTGATTCACAAACGGCATTTGCGGAACAGTGTTTGTATTTGTAAAACGTGTTCTATTTGTTTGTGAAGTGCAGTGTATTAGAAAACAGCTGTGCATTTATTTGAAAGTCACATATGCATTTGCAACAGTGGTGTTTTGTATTTGTAAATCACACTGTGTGCGTTAGATAGTCGTGTTTTTTATTTGTAGATCGTGTTGTGTTTGTTTAGAAATAGTGCTTTTTATTTGTAGATCGTGTTGTTTGTTTGCAAATCGAATCATATTTACAGAATACGTTCTGTTTATTTGCGAAGTTTTGGCACTAAATTAGCTCCATAGAGCTTCTTAAAACTGAATATTTTCTTTTAAATGGAAGTGTTATTTAACTGCTATAAATTTTTATTTATTTATTAATAAATATATTATTATAATAATAAAATATTATTTTTTTTTTTATAAAAACACCCAATTTAGAGGAAAACCGCCCAATCTGGCAACACTCAGGGCTCTAGACTAACTTTTTGCACTGGTTGCACTGGTGTGCCTAACTTTTTTTCTTAGTGCCCAAATTTTCAACCGCATCGCATTTAACACCTGTTTTACAGGTTCACTTTTTTTAAATACTGACTTTGATTGATATTGATTAACTAACAATCTGGTCAACATAAAGTTCTTTATTTGAAGCACAATTCTACACGAAATGTAACTTACTGAAAAAGTGTTGGTGATTAAAGTGCTTCACTGAGCTGAAATTTAAACTCAAGATAAATGAAATAAGAAGAAAATCTAAATTAAAAGTGCAAGTGTTTTAAGGGCTTCAAACTGAACATCTCATTTAATGATAAGAATATTACATATGGTTAATGCAGTAACGAGACGCATATTATTGACGTAGGCTACATCACATGACATTACATTTTGAGTCAGTTTGCTGCTGATATTTTTAAAGTGCCTTAAAGAAAAGATGAACTGTGTGATATGACGTGGTAAAAGTTACCCGGACAGAACAAACAACGTTTAACGTGAAATATAAACACCACACGAAGTAAATCCAGCTAAACACAGATACATGTGGAGCTGTTAGACTGGATTTGATGGTTATTTCACACAGATGTTTGTTTGTATTATGGAACTTTAATGATGTTTTATCTCTCGAGTAGAGCGCTGAGTAAAAAGCGAAGCGCAAAACTCTTCTCACGTCAATGAACTAAAGAAAACAACAACCGAGACAAACACGTCACGTCTTCTTATCACCGATATTTGATTGATGTTTTTACATTAAAACAAACATCTATAATAGCAGCACAGATGCTCACACATATTCTACACACTCCGCCATGATATTTCGCTGTGTAACGCGCGCCGGTGATGACGCTGGTCCCGCCCTTCACTATCTCTGATTGGTTTAGACATATCTGCTTGTTAAGTGGTGACGTGTCGACCTTATGAAACGTCACATCCGGGTCCAAGTTGGCTGAGTCTCTCGTATTTTCAATATGACACAGTGCTGTGTCCCGTACTGCTTCAACAGGTCCGAGTCGGAAAAAAACTACCCAACTGTCTTTTTACCGCTTTCCTTGCGATTAGATATCATGAAGTAATATTTTTGTTCATAATTCAATGTAAAAAGGTAAACTGTCATTGTATATTCATTACACGTGTTTCAAGCTTTTTTTATTTATTTCATATAATAATGTGAGATTCTGGATTTTTACTATATAAGCTATACTGATTAAAAGTAAAACCAAAGAGTTAGAAATGTCAGTTTTCATGTAATGAATTAAAAATATGACCGCTTACCTCTTGATGAGGTGACATGAAATGAAATAATGACCTGAACTTTTCATGATATTCAGATTACCTGAAGTGCACTAGTGTTCTGCACATCTTGTCTTATTTGTATCTTAATGTATGTTTCTAATATATATATATAATATATGTATATAATAAGACCTTTTCTCGTCCAGACAGCTCTTGAGAAGGACTAGACATTTATGACTCGGGTAATGTTTGTAAATCCAATTTCCAACGACAGCAACACGAGTTCCTTAAGTTTTCCACAAACAGAATTTATTTTAACTTTCTTCTTACATTGACTTATCCGTTAATCCAAGTTTCTTATAAAAACTCACTATGTTCGCAATTGGCGTATAACAAACAAAACTACGATCATAAATCTGTTGCTCCACGTCCTCTTTCTTTCCGTATATTTGATAAATATTGTCGGTATATAGAGTCAGTACAATTCTGCCCCCCGCAGGCTCCACCGAAGAGGACTAATGAATAACAGCATACACTGATTACCAGGAAAAATCATCAATAGCTGAAATACCAAGTCACCTCAAATAAGTATTCTTTAACCAAAGAGAAAATATTTATGACAATAAACATAGATCTTTACAATTAGTGCAATATGGATCTTACAATATATATATAAAAAGGTTCACAGGTTTAGCCATAGTTGTTTGCGTTTGCGATTAGGTTCGTTTGGCCCCGGAAATGACGCGTGACGTCACACTTAACAAGCGAATAGATATGATTAGATATGGGCCTAATGTGTGTCTGTTGGTGCACCGTAGACTTTCAGAGTCACAGAGACTTTTTTTTCCCCCTCGAACGGCTGGTCGCAGATTGACTGTGGATGCTCGTTCACTCACAGCTGTTGAACTTATTTTGCCGCTAATATCCGCCGTGTTGTAGGTAGAGTAATCAGAGCCGTAACGCTGAGCACTGGCTTCGTGCCTGTGGCGTACGTCATCATGCACTTACGTAAGGATATCGATCGAATTTGTTTAAAAATCATATCACCGTTATTGAAACATTTTCTATCGCGATATATATCGATATCGAATTATTGTCCAGCACTAGTAATCATTGTGCTGGTTTGTTTCAACAACCCAACTATAAGGATCTTTTTTACCCAGTGCTGGGTTAATTTCACCATGAATGTTGTTTACTCCAATGCATTGTTTACTGATGCTGATATGTAAATAATAATACTAATACTGGTACTGTTGCTGCTTATAATAATAATAATAATAATAACAATAATAAAGTCAGCACAAAGATGTTTTGGGTTTTTTATTATTTTGAATAAATAAAAAATTATTAAGTACAACAATGTACGTATATGGATACACACACAAAAAACTAAATTTGAAAATGAAATCAGCCAGATTAATATATTATTTACACTTTACACAGATGCATTTCTTTGATTACAGCCCACAGATTATTATTTGTATATGTTTGAATAAGAGACACTGCTCTAAAGCAGGGGTTTTCAACCTTTTTAGGCATGCGCCCCCCCTCGGAAGCAGCGCTTGGTACACGCGGGGGGGGGGGGGGGGGGGGGGGGGGTTTGCAGGTGTGCGGTCCCTCCCAGTGTCCCATCAGCATAAACACAATTTGCCTCAAATGGGCCCCTTGAACAGCAGTGGTCATTGTCTCTTCACTTTACACTAAATTCTGTAATATTAAATAAATTGTTTTTTTTAATGCCTTTCTAAACAAACAAAAAAAAACAGACAAATTAAGTAAAGAAAAACAAACGGGCCCCTTGAACAGTAGTGGTTATTCTCTCCCTCTGTGTGTGTTTGTGTTTATGAGTGATGTTGTGTGTTGTAAGTGTTTGTGGCAGATTTTGATGCCTTGATGACCGATATTGTGGGCTCCCATTTAAAGCACTGTGGTTCAATGTCAGCCATCTTCACGGTCATGATGGATGACAGAGTTCCATCCAGAGCCAACGCGTTCCTGGTTTTGGTTTTATTAAATCCCACCATGGAAAAAAACTCTCTCTGCATCTGCATTTAATTGTGGCAGAACTAATACCAGTTTGGCAATTGTAGACAGCCTCGGAAATCTGCTCATACCAGTCACCTTTGAAAAAAATGAACCAAGGAAGCCTAATTACACTCCTACATATTTTTATTTTATATTTTGCAGTTATTACGTTGCTCATGTCAGTGGGTGTGTGCTGAGTATAGGTCTTATACAAAGAGTAGTAAAACTATAGTAACTATAGTAACTAATGAAAGATTAAAATAAATGAAGATATTACCTGATGATCCTGACGGTTCTCTTCCACCTCCAGCTTGTCTACATCTATGTGCACAGACCTCACCCAGCAACAAGAAATTCTGATTGGCCGATAGGTCGCTAATTCAAGACAGCTGTATGAGCGCAGAGTAGTCTGCCTTTGACTCGTGTGTAGGATAGGTTATAGTCATTTCTGTGTTGCAAAGTTAATCATTTCTCAGTGTGAGAAATGTCATGTGTGGCGTGTGAGATAGTTGAAATGCGTGTGTCTCACGCTCAATGCGTGAGACTTGAGAGCCCTGTGCACCATGCTGCACCACACTGTCAATAAAATAGCAAAAAGAGACATTAATAAACTAATTATGGTTAAAACATTGGAAATAAATAACAATTAACAAATGTTCCCTGAAATAAAGTATTATATCCGCTGTAGTTAGCAAAGTAAGCTAAAGCTAAGTAATTAAACTAAACATAGGGTTAGTAATATTTCAAACATATATTTTATTAGCATTTAAATATTAAAATAAAGTGAACACATTTACCTCAAATACGCTGCTCCAGCAAATGTCCAAACTGTGTTGTCATCGGGGTTGCCAGATTGCTACAGTGTTAAAACGTTTTTCAAAACCCACCGAAATGCATGGAAAATCACCAATGCGTGCTCATAAAGAACATTATACTAATAAACTGCTGATATCTTACAGATTAGTTATTATACATTTATTTTTCTTCCTTGATATTACGCTGCACATCAGCGCACAAACCCTTTGATCTCTTGCTACTTGTTGACGTAAATTTTTTTGGACGTGGTATCATTAAACTTCTCGTCACTTCTCACGTGTGTTTTTGTAAAAAAAAAAAAAGAAAGAAAGAAAGAAAAAAAGGGAGACCAGAGAAGCTTGCCTGCGATTCCAGTTGGTGATGGATCTATGGAGGTAAATATGTAGCAAAAGTTTTGCACCTGTGAAAACGAAATCTGTAAAATTTGTACCTGTAAAAAAAAATCTGTAACTGTGAAAAAGATTTGTACCTGTAAAAAATAAATTTGTAACTGTAAAAAAAATCTGTAAAATTTTTCTCTGTAAAAATAAAATCTGTAACTGTGAAAAAGATTTGTACCTGTAAAAAATAAATCTGTAACTGTAAAAAAGATTTGTACCTGTAAAAAATAAATTTGTACTTTTATTTTCGATGTGAGAATAAAAACATTGCAGCACAGTTTCAAATCTGCCCGCCACGAGTTTTGCAACAAATATCTCAGTCAGCGTGTTGCAAAACTGATCTGTAACTACTACTGAGGAGATAGACGTAATTACCGACCAATCAAAAGAGCTGGTTTTTAGCGCAGCAGAAGCGTGTCAATCACAAAGTTTCAGTGTAGTGGGATCAGAACATCATAACTCACGTTATAACATCCTTATTAGTGTTGCTGTGGGTATTATGGTGGATGTTTGCTGCGTGTTGTCTGCTAGTTAATGTGTTAATGCGTTTAACCCTGCTAGTTTTATACTGGACATATTGGACACTCGGCCTGACATTCGAGTTTCTTTCATCTCGTTCTCGGCTAATAAACATTCAAAAACGAATAAACCTGCACGAACTGACTCTGCAGTAAGCAAAGCACAAACTACAATCTAATATGTTTTTAAAAGTCTTTCTGTTTATTTTTATTTAACGCTATTTCGTGATTGTGAGCTTTATCTGCCTTGAAAAGCCAAGGGAGCCTCTCAAAAGTGCATAAAACCAGGTTATAGTTCTGTATTACCTAGTGACATGTACCATTCACCACAACTGTATTAAGTCCTACAGTACTGGTACAGTCAAATACATATCGTGTAAAATAAATCTAAACGTACATTTTAATGTAATAAGCAATGTAGTGACATGCACCACCTACTACCCCTAAATTACAGAAAAAAAGCTCTACAGTGTGGGTATAGTAATGAAGAATAAAATATAAACGTAGAAATATAACATAGAAACGTAAATTTGTATACAAAAAAGGTTGTAGTAGTTACCATGTCACTTGCACTACTCACTATTTTACATAATAGTCTTACAGCAGTGATAAATCATACAAAGTCCTACAGCATGAGTATAATAATAAAGAATGAAATATAGAAAATTTTAATTGCAATTTACATTGCTTATTACATTAAAATGTACATTTAGATTTCTTTTACACGATATGTATTTGACTGTACCAGTACTGTAGGACTTAATACAGTTGTGGTGAATGGTACATGTCACTAGGTAATACAGAACTATAACCTGGTTTTACGCACTTTTGAGAGGCTCCCTTGGCTTTTCAAGGCAGATAAAGCTCACAATCACGAAATAGCGTTAAATAAAAATAAACAGAAAGACTTTTAAAAACATATTAGATTGTAGTTTGTGCTTTGTTTACTGCAGAGTCAGTTCGTGCAGGTTTATTCGTTTTTGAATGTTTATTAGCCGAGAACGAGATGAAAGAAACTCGAATGTCAGGCCGAGTGTCCAATATGTCCAGTATAAAACTAGCAGGGTTAAACGCATTAACACATTAACTAGCAGACAACACGCAGCAAACATCCACCATAATATCCACAGCAACACTAATAAGGACGTTATAACGTGAGTTATGATGTTCTGATCCAACTACACTGAAACTTTGTGATTGACACGCTTCTGCTGCGCTAAAAACCAGCTCTTTTGATTGGTCGGTAATTACGTCTATCTCCTCAGTAGTCCCGCCCCCTGCACCCCTAAGCCCCGCCCCTGCAGCTACAGGTACAGATCAGTTTTGCAACACGCTGACTGAGATATTTGTTGCAAAACTCGTGGCGGGCAGATTTGAAACTGTGCTGCAATGTTTTTATTCTCACATCGAAAATAAAAGTACAAATTTATTTTTTACAGGTACAAATCTTTTTCACAGTTACAGATTTTATTTTTACAGATAAAAAATTTTACAGATTTTTTTTACAGTTACAAATTTATTTTTTACAGGTACAAATCTTTTTCACAGTTACAGATTTTTTTTTACAGGTACACATTTTACAGATTTCGTTTTCACAGGTGCAAAACTTTTGCTACATATTTACCTCCATATGGATCGTGTAGTGTGAAACCCCCTGTCGCCGAACAGTCGTGTAGTGTGAAATATACACCGACTGAAAGACTCCCGAGTGCAGGAGATTCAGTCGTATAGTGTGAACTGTACAGGGACCTGATGACTTGGAAAGTCATGTAGTGTGAACTTGGCATAACTTGAGAAAAATTTTGACTCGAGAGAAAAACTGAGAGAAGCGTAACTGAGAGCAGCGCAGAAAAAATCGCAAGCGAGAAACTACTTATGCTGAAAGCGAGACCGAGAGAAACGTGACTGAGAAACAGCGCAGCCAAAAGCGAAAAACAGACTATTTATAAATGTAAAATACAAAATGAACTCAAAATCTGCTCTTTAGGTTTTCAAAATCTGCCTTTTTGGTTCTCAATACTTTTGGCCCTATTTTGACGCCATACACATGTGCCACGATTTGAATAGGTTTTTCATTTAAAATGAATCGATATTCACTTTAAACAGCAGAGGGCACTTCCGTTATTTTAATTTTTTTTTTTTACTTATAAAGTGAAACCAGCATTGTTTTGCATAGTTTGCACCTACCTCAGAAATAAAAGGGCATTCGTTATTTAGATAAATAAAAGATAAGCACAAATACAATATTTTATTTTATTTTAAAGAGAAATAATAAAAGGAAACTTTGTCATAATTTGTCTTCAATTTCATTTTGTTTAAAAAATCTGAAAAAAATCGTATGGTGAACTCAGTATTGTGAATCCTATCGCAACGTGGGGAGAGTGTATTTTTACATCCCTAGTTCACTCTATTAGACACTTCTACCTAGTTATCAGAACATGAACTGGAAGTGGTCCGTGACACTCTTGACACTGAGCTGAACAAGCGCATTGGCAAGGCCTCTACAACCATGTCCAGATTGGCAAAGAGAGGGTGGAACAACAGAAAGCTGACGGAACACACTAAGATCCAAGTCTACAGAGCATGTGTAGTGAGCACACTCCTGTATTGCAGCAAAACTTGGACTCTACGAGCCAGACAAGAACAGCAGCTCAACGCCTTTCACATGCGCTGCCTTCACCGCATCTTCAACATCACCTGGCAGGACAGGGTGCCCAATACCGCAGTCCTCAAGAGGGCTGGCACCCTCAGCATGTTCACCCTATTGAAGCAACAATGGCTGCGCTGGCTTAGACACGTCTGGATGGACAAGGGGCGCATTTCTAGAGACCTTTTGTATGGAGAGCTAGCCGAAGGAAAGTGCCCATGGGCAGGCCTCAGCTTACGCTATAAGGATGTCGGTAAAAGAGTCTTGAAAGCCTTGGACATCAACCTCAACACATGGGAAGCCCTGGCCACTGAGCGATCATCCTGGAAGCATACAGTGCAGAAGGGTCTCTCCAAGTTTGAAGAGAAAATAGTTTAACAGACAGAGGTAAAACGCCAGAAGAGGAAAGCCCTAAGTGCAGCTAAGAGACCAGCATCAAGCTTCATCTGCGCAAGATGTGGAAAAGACTGTCATTCTCATATAGGCCTGACAAGCCACAACCGATGTTGCAAAAATTGAACAGTGCACAACTCCATAGTCTACCAAGACTGACGGATGCATTTATATATTTTAGTACAATAAGTCTATATAAAAACACTGAAATACAATTAAAAACAGTTACAAATCAATATAATACAATAGTACGATAAAACCTGCACTTTACCTTTACTTCTTTATTGTTTCCTTATGCTTCTTAATCATGAAGATGCTTCATTTTGGAATATCATATTCCGTTTAATAAAGGCGCAATCACATGCGGTGCACAAAGGTGAAAAAAGCGGAAAAGCGCAAAAACTATTTTGTCACTTCTCATGTGATTGCGCCTTTACTGAACGGAATTAAGAAGCATGAGGAAGCAATAAAGAAGTAAAGGTAAAGTGCAGATTTTATTGTATTTTTATATTGATTTGTAGCTGTTTTTCAATTGTATTTCAGTGTTTTTTATAATATATGTGTTATTTTCAGTGTATTAGTGTCAAAAACAACCCCATTATTTTACATTAGCCTAAAATATATGCAGTTCCGTGGGACCATAGAACGCATTAACAAAATGCCTTGAAACTCAACGCCTTTTAAACTCGACACCAGTCCCAGAACCAGTTGACGTTGAGTTTCAAGGTACAATTGTGTGAGTGTGTATATACAGTGTATCACAAAAGTGAGTACACCCCTCACATTTCTGCAAATATTTGATTATATCTTTTCATGGGACAACACTATAGACATGAAACTTGGATATAACTTAGAGTAGTCAGTGTACAACTTGTATAGCAGTGTAGATTTACTGTCTTCTGAAAATAACTCAACACACAGCCATTAATGTCTAAATGGCTGGCAACATAAGTGAGTACACCCCACAGTGAACATGTCCAAATTGTGCCCAAAGTGTCAATATTTTGTGTGACCACCATTATTATCCAGCACTGCCTTAACCCTTCTGGGCATGGAATTCACCAGAGCTGCACAGGTTGCTACTGGAATCCTCTTCCACTCCTCCATGATGACATCACGGAGCTGGTGGATGTTAGACACCTTGAACTCCTCCACCTTCCACTTGAGGATGCGCCACAGGTGCTCAATTGGGTTTAGTCCATCACCTTTACCTTCAGCTTCCTCAGCAAGGCAGTTGTCATCTTGGAGGTTGTGTTTGGGGTCGTTATCCTGTTGGAAAACTGCCATGAGGCCCAGTTTTCGAAGGGAGGGGATCATGCTCTGTTTCAGAATGTCACAGTACATGTTGGAATTCATGTTTCCCTCAATGAACTGCAGCTCCCCAGTGCCAGCAACAGTCATGCAGCCCAAGACCATGATGCTTCCACCACCATGCTTGACTGTAGGCAAGATACAGTTGTCTTGGTACTTCTCACCAGGGCGCCGCCACACATGCTGGACACCATCTGAGCCAAACAAGTTTATCTTGGTCTCGTCAGACCACAGGGCATTCCAGTAATCCATGTTCTTGGACTGCTTGTCTTCAGCAAACTGTTTGCGGGCTTTCTTGTGCGTCAGCTTCCTTCTGGGATGACGACCATGCAGACCGAGTTGATGCAGTGTGCGGCGTATGGTCTGAGCACTGACAGGCTGACCTCCCACGTCTTCAACCTCTGCAGCAATGCTGGCAGCACTCATGTGTCTATTTTTTAAAGCCAACCTCTGGATATGACGCCGAACACGTGGACTCGACTTCTTTGGTCGACCCTGGCGAAGCCTGTTCCGAGTGGAACCTGTCCTGGAAAACCGCTGTATGACCTTGGCCACCATGCTGTAGCTCAGTTTCAGGGTGTTAGCAATCTTCTTATAGCCCAGGCCATCTTTGTGGAGAGCAACAATTCTATTTCTCACATCCTCAGAGAGTTCTTTGCCATGAGGTGCCATGTTGAATATCCAGTGGCCAGTATGAGAGAATTGTACCCAAAACACCAAATTTAACAGCCCTGCTCCCCATTTACACCTGGGACCTTGACACATGACACCAGGGAGGGACAACGACACATTTGGGCACAATTTGGACATGTTCACTGTGGGGTGTACTCACTTATGTTGCCAGCTATTTAGACATTAATGGCTGTGTGTTGAGTTATTTTCAGAAGACAGTAAATCTACACTGCTATACGAGCTGTACACTGACTACTCTAAGTTATATCCAAGTTTCATGTCTATAGTGTTGTCCCATGAAAAGATATAATAAAATATTTGCAGAAATGTGAGGGGTGTACTCACTTTTGTGATACACTGTATATATATATGTATATATGTATATATATATATATATATATATATATATATATATATATATATATATATATATATATATATATATATGTGTGTGGGTGGGTGTGTGTGTATATATATATGTATGTATATATACAGTGTATCACAAAAGTGAGTACACCCCTCACATTTCTGCAAATATTTTATTATATATTTTCATGGGACAACACTATAGAAATAAAACTTGGATATAACTTAGAGTAGTCAGTGTACAACTTGTATAGCAGTGTAGATTTACTGTCTTCTGAAAATAACTCAACACACAGCCATTAATGTCTAAATGGCTGGCAACATAAGTGAGTACACCCCACAGTGAACATGTCCAAATTGTGCCCAAAGTGTCAATATTTTGTGTGACCACCATTATTATCCAGCACTGCCTTAACCCTCCTGGGCATGGAATTCACCAGAGCTGCACAGGTTGCTACTGGAATCCTCTTCCACTCCTCCATGATGACATCACGGAGCTGGTGGATGTTAGACACCTTGAACTCCTCCACCTTCCACTGGAGGATGCGCCACAGGTGCTCAATTGGGTTTAGTCCATCACCTTTACCTTCAGCTTCCTCAGCAAGGCAGTTGTCATCTTGGAGGTTGTGTTTGGGGTCGTTATCCTGTTGGAAAACTGCCATGAGGCCCAGTTTTCGAAGGGAGGGGATCATGCTCTGTTTCAGAATGTCACAGTACATGTTGGAATTCATGTTTCCCTCAATGAACTGCAGCTCCCCAGTGCCAGCAACACTCATGCAGCCCAAGACCATGATGCTACCCAGGGCTCGCACATGCGACCTAATTTCTCAATGGTGCGACTAAAAAAAATCTCAGGTCGCACCGGTGCGACCAGGCGTCCGAGGGAAAAAAAAACCAGACACACATTAGGCCAATATCATGGTCTAAACCAATCAGAGATAGCGAAGGGCGGGACAATATTGTAGCGGTGATATGTGAGCGACATTCAGCACCAGGTTTCTACATGTGCGTTCCGGATGTTCTGCAGTAAGTTTAGTTTTGTATATGAGACTCGCCGGATGTCCCCAGAATGAAAGTTCGGGTTCTGGAGCTCGGCGGTGTAAAGTGTTGTAACGCTCACTTAAGTCCTGACTAAACAGTTAAAGTGACTCGACCCTGCCGTGTGCGTTTATTCCCACACCTCCACCACCGCACAGCAAAAGACCCGCAGCATCCCCACCGGACAGCGGCTAGGTGAGCCGACCTTCTACAGTAGCAAGGGGCTAATGCCAGCGGTAAAGTGTGGCGATAGTGAAAGTAAAAACACGACAATATTTTCGTTAAGTAAAATATAAAAATAACTAAAAGACCATAATATATTACAATACATGTAGTCAAAATACGCAGTTAGTGCACCGCAAGCGATTTTGGGAATCTGTGTAAAAGATTCAGTAAAGCCGATAATATAATGCACTGCATTTAAGATTACACTCTAACACTCTAGAACCCCATACACACACACACACACACACACACACACATATATATACATATAATTTTAAATATACACACACACATAAATAGATATACACACATACATACACATTTACTCTATTATTATTTTTATAATTTTTATAAGTGTGCTATAATTAGTCTATAATACTATAATTAACTGTATAATTACTACAGTATATTAACTGTAAAGAGCATGGGAAGACCATGGCCGGCAATAGTATATTTGTGACTGGTTCTAATACATTTTGAATTGAAAGGCTGAAAAAGCCCAATGCATCTATAAAACACATTACATGCGGCGATAAATGCACTGCCCAAGTGTCCCCTCTCCCCACTGCCTTTCAGTGGCAGGCAGCAGCAAACAGATCATCAGACGAGGCCATGTTGACCAGATTGTTAGTTATTTACAAGTCAATATTGCCTGTGTGGACAGTGATTTAAAAAAAAAAAAGTGAACCTGTAAAACTGCGGTGTTAAATGCGATGCGGTCGAAAATTTGGGTGCACCTAACTTTTGTGCTGGTGCACCTAAGAAAAAAAGTTAGGCGCACCAGTGCAACCAGTGCAAAAAGTTAGTCTAGAGCCCTGCTACCACCACCATGCTTGACTGTAGGCAAGATACAGTTGTCTTGGTACTTCTCACCAGGGCGCCGCCACACATGCTGGACACCATCTGAGCCAAACAAGTTTATCTTGGTCTCGTCAGACCACAGGGCATTCCAGTAATCCATGTTCTTGGACTGTTTGCTGGCTTTCTTGTGCGTCAGCTTCCTTCTGGGATGACGACCATGCAGACCGAGTTGATGCAGTGTGCGGCGTATGGTCTGAGCACTGACAGGCTGACCTCCCACATCTTCAACCTCTGCAGCAATGCTGGCAGCACTCATGTGTCTATTTTTTAAAGCCAACCTCTGGATATGACGCCGAACACGTGGACTCGACTTCTTTGGTCGACCCTGGCGAAGCCTGTTCCGAGTGGAACCTGTCCTGGAAAACCGCTGTATGACCTTGGCCACCATGCTGTAGCTCAGTTTCAGGGTGTTAGCAATCTTCTTATAGCCCAGGCCATCTTTGTGGAGAGCAACAATTCTATTTCTCACATCCTCAGAGAGTTCTTTGCCGTGAGGTGCCATGTTGAATATCCAGTGGCCAGTATGAGAGAATTGTACCCAAAACACCAAATTTAACAGCCCTGCTCCCCATTTACACCTGGGACCTTGACACATGACACCAGGGAGGGACAACGACACATTTGGGCACAATTTGGACATGTTCACTGTGGGGTGTACTCACTTATGTTGCCAGCTATTTAGACATTAATGGCTGTGTGTTGAGTTATTTTCAGAAGACAGTAAATCTACACTGCTATACAAGCTGTACACTGACTACTCTAAGTTCTATCCAAGTTTCATGTCTATAGTGTTGTCCCATGAAAAGATATAACGAAATATTTGCAGAAATGTGAGGGGTGTACTCACTTTTGTGATACACTGTATATGTATGTATATGTGTATATATATATATATATATATATATATATATGTATATATATATATATATATATATATATATATATATATATATGTATATACAGTATATACAGGGGTTGGACAAAATAACTGAAACACCTGTCATTTTAGTGTGGGAGGTTTCATGGCTAAATTGGACCAGTCTGGTGGCCAATCTTCATTAATTGCACATTGCACCAGTAAGAGCAGAGTGTGAAGGTTCAATTAGCAGGGTAAGAGCACAGTTTTGCTCAAAATATTGCAATGCACACAACATTATGGGTGACATACCAGAGTTCAAAAGAGGACAAATTGTTGGTGCACGTCTTGCTGGCGCATCTGTGACCAAGACAGCAAGTCTTTGTGATGTATCAAGAGCCACGGTATCCAGGGTAATGTCAGCATACCACCAAGAAGGACAAACCACATCCAACAGGATTAACTGTGGACGCAAGAGGAAGCTGTCTGAAAGGGATGTTCGGGTGCTAACCCAGATTGTATCCAAAAAACATAAAACCACGGCTGCCCAAATCACGGCAGAATTAAATGTGCACCTCAACTCTCCTGTTTCCACCAGATCTGTCCGTCGGGAGCTCCACAGGGTCAATATACACGGCCGGGCTGCTATAGCCAAACCTTTGGTCACTCGTGCCAATGCCAAACGTCGGTTTCAATGGTGCAAGGAGCGCAAATCTTGGGCTGTGGACAATGTGAAACATGTATTGTTCTCTGATGAGTCCACCTTTACTGTTTTCCCCACATCCGGGAGAGTTACGGTGTGGAGAAGCCCCAAAGAAGCATACCACCCAGACTGTTGCATGCCCAGAGTGAAGCATGGGGGTGGATCAGTGATGGTTTGGGCTGCCATATCATGGCATTCCCTTGGCCCAATACTTGTGCTAGATGGGCGCGTCACTGCCAAGGACTACCGAACCATTCTGGAGGACCATGTGCATCCAATGGCGGTGCCATGTATCAGGATGACAATGCACCAATACACACAGCAAGACTGGTGAAAGATTGGTTTGATGAACATGAAAGTGAAGTTGAACATCTCCCATGGCCTGCACAGTCACCAGATCTAAATATTATTGAGCCACTTTGGGGTGTTTTGGAGAAGCGAGTCAGGAAACGTTTTCCTCCACCAGCATCACGTAGTGACCTGGCCACTATCCTGCAAGAGGAATGGCTTAAAATCCCTCTGACCACTGTGCAGGACTTGTATATGTCATTTCCAAGACGAATTGACGCTGTATTGGCCGCAAAAGGAGGCCCTACAACATACTAATAAATTATTGTGGTCTAAAACCAGGTGTTTCAGTTATTTTGTCCAACCCCTAGTATCTCACAAAAGTGAGTACACCCCTCACATTTCTGCAAATATTCTGTTATATCTTTTCATGGGACAACAGTATAGAAATGAAACTTGGATATAACTTAGAGTAGTCAGTGTACAGCTTGTATAGCTGTACAGATTTACTGTCTTCTGAAAATAACTAAACACACAGCCATTAATGTCTAAATAGCTGACAACACAAGTGAGTACACCCCACAGTGAACATGTCCAAATTGTGCCCAATTGTGTCGTTGTCCTTCCCTGGTGTCACAGGGCTCTAGAGTGCGACCAATTTGGTCGCACATGCAACCTAATTTGTCAATGGTGCGACTAAAAAAAATCTGAGGTTGCACCGGTGCGACCAGCCGTTCGAGGGAAAAAAGTGTCCGCGACTCTGAAAGTCTCCCTGCGGTTCAACAACAGACACACATTAGGCCAATATCATGGTCTAAACCAATCAGAGATAGTGAAGGGTGGGACAATATTGCAGCGGCGATTTGTGAGCAACATTCAGCTCAGCCAATCAGAATGCAGCACCCGGTTTATACATGTGCGTTCGGAAGTTCTGCAGTAGGTTTAGTTTTGTATATGAGACGGATGGCCGCAGAATTGAAGTTTGGGTTCTGGAGCTAGTCTATAGTGTTCATTGAAGTCCTGACTAAACAGTTCAAGTGACTCTACCTTGTCGTGTGCTTTTATCCCCACACCCTTACCACCGCACGCAGCAAAAGACCCGTAACATCCCCACCGGAAAGCGGCTAGGTGAGACGACCCTCTAGTAGCAAGTGGCTAATGCTAGCGGTAAAGTGCGGCGATAGCGAAAGTAAAAACACGACAATATTTTCGTTAAGTAAAATATAAAAATAACTAAAAGACCATGAAATATTATAATTCATGTAATCACAATACACAGTGAGTGCACCGCAAGCGATTTTGGGAATCTGTGTAAAAGATACAGTAAAGCCGATAATATAATGCACTGCATTTAAGATTACACTCTAACACTCTAGATCCCCCCCCCCACACACACACACACAAACAAATATATATATATATATATATACTGTATATGTATATGTATAATTTTAAATATACACACATATATACATAGATATCTGCACATACATACTCACATTTACTCTTATTATTTTGATAATTTTTATAATAGTGTGGGAAGACCATGGCCGGCAATAGTGTATTTGTGACTAGTTCTAATACATTTCTAATTGAAAGGCTGAAAAAGCACAATGCATCTATAAAACACATTACATGCCGCGATAAATGCACTGTCCAAGTGTCCCCTCTCCCCACTGCCTTTCAGCGGCAGGCAGCAGCAGCAAACAGATCATCAGACGAGGCCATGTTCACCAGATTGTTAGTTAATCATTTACATGTCAATATTGCCTATATGGACAGCGATAAAAAAAAAAAAAGTTAACCTGTAAAACTGCGGTGTTAAATGCGATGCGGTTAAAAATTTGGGTGCCCAAGAGTGTTAAGGCAGTGCTAGATAATAATGGTGGTCACACAAAATATTGAAACTTTGGGCACAATTTGGACATGTTCACTGTGGGTTGCCAGCTATTTAGACATTAATGGCTGTGTGTTGAGTTATTTTCAGAAGACAGGAAATCTGTACTGCTATACAAGCTGTACACTGACTACTCTAAGTTATATCCAAGTTTTATTTCTATACTGTTGTCCCATTAAAAGATATAATCAAATATTTGCAAATATTTGAGGGGCGTACTCACTTTTGTGAGATACTGTATATATACACTGCCTGGCCAGAAAAAGGTCACACACTCTATTTCGTTAGACCACCTTTAGCTTTGATTACGGCGCACATTCGCTGTAGCATGGTTTCCACAAGCTTCTGCAATGCCACAACATTTATTTCTGTTCAGAGTTGCATTAATTTTCCCCCAAGATCTTGTATTGATGATGAGAGATTTGGACCACTGTGCAAAGTCTTCTCCAGCACATCCCAAAGATGAGAATGGGGTTCAGGTGGCCAATCCATGTGTGAAAATGATGTCTCATGCTCCCTGAATTGCTCTTTCACTGCTCTTTCACAATTTGAGCCACATGAATTCTGGCATTGTCATCTTGAAATATGCCTGTGCCATCAGGGAAGAAAAAATCCATTGATGGAATAACCTGGTCGTTCAGTATATTCAGGTAGTCAGTTGACCTCATTCTTTGGGCACATAACGTTGCTGAACCAAGACCAACTGCAGCAACCTCAGATCATAACACTGCCCCCACAGGCTTGTATGGTAGGCACTAGGCATGATGGGTGCATCACTTCAGCCGCCTCTCTTCTTACCCTGATGCACCCATCACTCTGGAACAGGGTAAATCTGGACTCATTAGACCACATGACCTTCTTCCATTGCTCCAGAGTCCAATCTTTATGCTCCCTAGCAAATTGAAGCCGTTTTTGCCGGTTAGCCTCACTGACTAAGTGGTTTTCTTAAGGCTACACAGCTGTTTAGTCCCAATCCCTTGAGTTCTCTTCACATTGTGCGTGTGGGAATGCTCTTACTTTCACTATTAAACATATCCCTGCGTTTTACTGTAGTTTTTCTACGATTTGATTTCACCAAACATTTAAGTGATTGCCGATCACGATCATTCAACATTTTTTTCTGACCACATTCCTTCCTCGAAGATGATGTTTTGCTACTGTCCTTCCACTTTTTAATAATGCGTTGGACAGTTCTTAACCCAATTTTAGTAGTTTTAGCAATCTCCTTAGATGTTTTCTCTGCTTGATGCATGCCAATAAATTGACCCTTCTGAAACAGATTAACATCTTTTCCACGACCACAGGATGTGTCTTTCGACATGGTTGTTTGAGAAGCTACTCACTGCATCAGTTAGGGTTAAATAACTTGTTGCCAGCTGAAACATAATCACCCATGAAGTAGTTATCCAATGGGAGGCTCTTACCTATTTGCTCATTTAAATCCAGCTGGTGACCTTTTGGCCAGACTCTGTGTGTGTGTGTGTGTGTGTGTGTGTGTGTGTGTGTGTGTGTGTGTGTGTGTGTGTGTGTGTGAGAGAGTTAGAGAGGTTTTATTGTCATTTCAGCTACATACAAGTACATATTGAAACGAAACAGCGTTCCTCTAGGATCACGGTGTAACATGGTACAAAAAGTGCAAGACAATACAAAACAGTGTAAATACAACAATAAATACAAAAAATCCTATAATAAATAACTACAAAAGATATTCCTAATTATCCCTAATCTAAACAAGTAATTAGAAGACAGGACTAAGGACAAGTGTTAGTACATGATGGTGAATAGATGGTACAATGGTTCATGAGGTAGTGACATGTTGTACATTAGCAGCGTAAAATTGGCAATGCCGATAAGGTGCCTAAAAAGTAAATAAGGTGCAAAAATACAAGTAAGGTGCAGAAATTACTTGTTCAGTTCCAGGAGGTGTGCAAAAAATGCAAGTAACATAGTCAATACAGTTTAGTGTGTGGCAGCAGAAAATTTCCGGAGGAAATTGTTATAGTACTGAATTGAGGAGTCTGATTGCCTGAGGGATAAAACTGTTACACAGTCTGGTTGTGTTAGTCCGGATGCTGCGGTATCGTCTCCCAGACGGGAGCAGAGTAAAAAGTCCATGTGATGGATGGGTTGGATCGTCCACAATGCTGAGAGCTTTGCGGATGCAGCGGGTGTTAAAAATGTCCGTGAGAGATGGAAGAGCGACCCCGATGATCTTTTCAGCTGTCCTCACTACTCGCTGGCGAGTCCTGCGGTCCGACGCAGTACAATTTCCGAACCAGACAGTGATGCAGCCGCTCAGGATGCTCTCGATTGTTCCTCTGTAGAACGTGGTGAGAATGGGGGGTGGCAGATGAGCTTTCCTCAGTCTTCTCAAAAAGTAGAGACGCTGCTGGGCTTTCTTGGTGATAGAACTGGTGTTGAGGGTCCAGGTGAGATTCTCCTCCAGATGAACACCGAGAAATTTGGTGCTCTTGACGATCTCAACAGATGAGCCGTCGATGTGCAGTGGGGAGTGGTCCCTTAGTGTCTTTCTAAAGTCAATGACCATCTCTTTGGTTTTATCCACGTTCAGAGACAGGTTGTTGACTTGGCACCAGTCCGTTAGATGTTGTATCTCCTCTCTGTACGCTGACTTATCGTTGTTGCTGATGAGTCCCATGTGTGTGTGTGTGGTGTGTGTGTGTGGTGTGTGTGTGGTGTGTGTGTGTGTGTGTGTGTGTGTGTGTGTGTATGTCGAATCCGGTTAATCGGACCACATCGGGACGCGATCGTTTTGGTCCTAATAACCGGCTGGTCCGATTACACGAACATGCCCTATGTTACAAGACGGGACGTGCTATGATTTATGTAACATATTAAATGTTTATTAAACCTTTATTGTGCGATATACACGTATAGCGAACGTACAAACAAGAACTACTGTTGCTTACGAACTTTGTTCATTGAAAATTAAATTTGCAAACAAGTTTTTCGAAACGATCTACAACACAATGTATAGGTACTCAGCATGCGAAGCATAATAAAAAAAAAAGTTCTTAATTCCATCTTGTTTACGCTTGACTTCATTTCGCCGAAAAGCGGAGATGCAGATGGATCCAATAACCACGCTGCTGGCTACTGGGTGCTTCGTTGTGGGAAAGAAAGTGGTGGGCGTGTTCACCTCCCGCTGGTTTTGCTCTTGTCAACACAACTTTTCGGATTTCCTGACCTTTGATAAAAGCATAAATTCTCCCGGGGAGCCCAGGAATCCTCCCATATCTCGCTGACCCGCTTTGCATCCGCTCTAAGTGGCGACTTGTGGCTTCTTTTTCTTATTCGCTCTCACGTTCTTTGGTCCGATTAAACGGAATTTTGGTCCAAATAAGCGAATAACATAACACGTACATAATAGGATTTGTTTCGGTACTTTAGGATTCGGTCCGAATAAGCGGCTGGTCCGATTAACCGGTGGTCCAATTAACCGGATTCGACTGTATATATATATATATATATTTACAGTGGGGCCATAAAGTATTTAGTCAGCCACTGATTGTGCAAGTTCTCCTACTTAGAAAGATGAGAGAGGTCTGTAATTTTCATCATAGGTACACTTCAACTATGAGAGAGAAAATGAGAAAAAAAATCCAGGAAATCACACTGTAGGATTTTTTAAGAATTTATTTGTAAATTATGGTGGCAAATAAGTATTTGATCAATAACAAAAGTTCAACTCAATACTTTGTAACATAACCTTTGTTGGCAAAGACAGAGGTCAAACGTTTCCTGTAAGTCTTCACCAGGTTTGCACACACTGTAGCTGGTATTTTGGCCCATTCCTCCATGCAGATCTCCTCTAGAGCAGTGATGTTTTGGGGCTGTGTCTGGGCAACACGGACTTTCAACTCCCTCCACAAATTTTGTATGGGGTTGAGGTCTGGAGACTGGCTACGCCACTCCAGGACCTTGAAATGCTGTTTACGGAGCCACTCCTTCGTTGCCCGAGTGGTGTGTTTGGGATCATTGTCATGCTGGAAGACCCAGCCACGTTCCATCTTCAATGCTCTCACTGATGGAAGGAGGTTTTGGCTTAAAATCTCACGATACATGGCCCTGTTCATTCTTCCCTTAACACGGATCAGTCGTCCTGTCCCCTTTGCAGATAAACAGCCCCAAAGCATGATGTTTCCACCCCCATGCTTCACAGTAGGTATGGTGTTCTTGGGATGCAACTCAGCATTCTTCTTCCTCCAAACACGACGAGTTGAGTTTTTACCAAAAAGTTCCATTTTGGTTTCATGTGACCACATGATATTCTCCCAATCCTCTTCTGGATCATCCATATGCTCTCTGGCAAACTTCAGACGGGCCTGGACATGTACTGGCTTAAGCAGGGGGACACGTCTGGCACTGCAGGATTTGAGTCCCTCTCGGCGTAGTGTGTTACTGATGGTAGCCTTTGTTACTTTGGCCCCAGATCTCTGCAGGTCATTCATCAGGTCCCTCCGTGTAGTTCTGGGATTTTTGCTCACCGTTCTCATGATTATTTTGACCCCACGGGATGAGATCTTGCGTGGGGCCCCAGATCGAGGGATATTATCAATGGTCTTGTATGTCTTCCATTTTCTTACAATTGCTCCCACAGTTGATTTATTCACACTAACCTGCTTGCCTATTGTAGATTCACTCTTCCCAACCTGGTGCAGATCTACAATTTTCTTTCTGGTGTCCTTCCACAGCTCTTTGGTCTTGGCCATGGTTGAGTTTGGAGTCTGACTGTTTGAGGCTGTGGACAGGTTTCTTTTATACAGATAACGAGGTCAAACAGGTGCCATTAATACAGGTAATGAGTGGAGGACAGAAGAGCTTCTTAAAGAAGAAGTTACAGGTCTGTGAGAGCCAGAAATTATGCTTGTTTGTGGGTGACCAAATACTTATTTTCCACCATAATTTACAAATAAATTCTTTAAAAATCCTACAATGTTATTTCCTGGATTTTTTTTCTCATTTTGTCTCTCAGTTGAAGTGTACCTATGATGAAAATTACAGACCTCTCTCATCTTTCTAAGTAGGAGAACTTGCTCAATCAGTGGCTGACTAAATACTTTTTGGCCCCACTGTGTGTGTGTATATATATATATATATATATATATATACAGTGTATCACAAAAGTGAGTACACCCCTCACATTTCTGCAAATATTTCATTATATCTTTTCATGGGACAACACTATAGACATGAAACTTGGATATAACTTAAAGTAGTCAGTGTACAACTTGTATAGCAGTGTAGATTTACTGTCTTCTGAAAATAACTCAACACACAGCCATTAATGTCTAAATAGCTGGCAACATAAGTGAGTACACCCCACAGTGAACATGTCCAAATTGTGCCCAAATGTGTCGTTGTCCCTCCCTGGTGTCATGTGTCAAGGTCCCAGGTGTAAATGGGGAGCAGGGCTGTTAAATTTGGTGTTTTGGGTACAATTCTCTCATACTGGCCACTGGATATTCAACATGGCACCTCATGGCAAAGAACTCTCTGAGGATGTGAGAAATAGAATTGTTGCTCTCCACAAAGATGGCCTGGGCTATAAGAAGATTGCTAACACCCTGAAACTGAGCTACAGCATGGTGGCCAAGGTCATACAGCGGTTTTCCAGGACAGGTTCCACTCGGAACAGGCTTCGCCAGGGTCGACCAAAGAAGTTGAGTCCACGTGTTCGGCGTCATATCCAGAGGTTGGCTTTAAAAAATAGGCACATGAGTGCTGCCAGCATTGCTGCAGAGGTTGAAGACGTGGGAGGTCAGCCTGTCAGTGCTCAGACCATACGCCGCACACTGCATCAACTCGGTCTGCATGGTCGTCATCCCAGAAGGAAGCTGACGCACAAGAAAGCCCGCAAACAGTTTGCTGAGGACAAGCAGTCCAAGAACATGGATTACTGGAATGCCCTGTGGTCTGACAAGACCAAGATAAACTTGTTTGGCTCAGATGGTGTCCAGCATGTGTGGCGGCGCCCTGGTGAGAAGTACCAAGACAACTGTATCTTGCCTACAGTCAAGCATGGTGGTGGTAGCATCATGGTCTTGGGCTGCATGAGTGTTGCTGGCACTGGGGAGCTGCAGTTCATTGAGGGAAACATGAATTCCAACATGTACTGTGACATTCTGAAACAGAGCATGATCCCCTCCCTTCGAAAACTGGGCCTCATGGCAGTTTTCCAACAGGATAACGACCCCAAACACAACCTCCAAGATGACAACTGCCTTGCTGAGGAAGCTGAAGGTAAAGGTGATGGACTAAACCCAATTGAGCACCTGTGGCGCATCCTCAAGTGGAAGGTGGAGGAGTTCAAGGTGTCTAACATCCACCAGCTCCGTGATGTCATCATGGAGGAGTGGAAGAGGATTCCAGTAGCAACCTGTGCAGCTCTGGTGAATTCCATGCCCAGGAGGGTTAAGGCAGTGCTGGATAATAATGGTGGTCACACAAAATATTGACACTTTGGGCACAATTTGGACATGTTCACTGTGGGGTGTACTCACTTATGTTGCCAGCCATTTAGACATTAATGGCTGTGTGTTGAGTTATTTTCAGAAGACAGTAAATCTACACTGCTATACAAGTTGTACACTGACTACTCTAAGTTATATCCAAGTTTTAGTTCTATAGTGTCGTCCCATGAAAAGATATAATAAAATATTTGCAGAAATGTGAGGGGTGTACTCACTTTTGTGATACACAGTGTATCACAAAAGTGAGTACACCCCTCACATTTCTGCAAATATTTTATTATATCTTTTCATGGGACAACACTATAGACATGAAACTTGGATATAACTTAGAGTAGTCAGTGTACAACTTGTATAGCAGTGTAGATTTACTGTCTTCTGAAAATAACTCAACACACAGCCATTAATGTCTAAATGGCTGGCAACGTAAGTGAGTACACCCCACAGTGAACATGTCCAAATTGTCCCCAAAGTGTCAATATGTACACAGTACATGTTGGAATTCATGTTTCCCTCAATGAACCGCAGCTCCCCAGTGCCAGCAACACTCATGCAGCCCAAGACCATGATGCTCCCACCACCATGCTTGACTGTAGGCAAGATACAGTTGTCTTGGTACTTCTCACCAGGGCGCCGCCACACATGCTGGACACCATCTGAGCCAAACAAGTTTATCTTGGTCTCGTCAGACCACAGGGCATTCCAGTAATCCATGTTCTTGGACTGCTTGTCTTCAGCAAACTGTTTGCGGGCTTTCTTGTGCGTCAGCTTCCTTCTGGGATGACGACCATGCAGACCGAGTTGATGCAGTGTGCGGCGTATGGTCTGAGCACTGACAGGCTGACCTCCCACGTCTTCAACCTCTGCAGCAATGCTGGCAGCACTCATGTGTCTATTTTTTAAAGCCAACCTCTGGATATGACGCCGAACACGTGGACTCGACTTCTTTGGTCGACCCTGGCGAAGCCTGTTCCGAGTGGAACCTGTCCTGGAAAACCGCTGTATGACCTTGGCCACCATGCTGTAGCTCAGTTTCAGGGTGTTAGCAATCTTCTTATAGCCCAGGCCATCTTTGTGGAGAGCAACAATTCTATTTCTCACATCCTCAGAGAGTTCTTTGCCATGAGGTGCCATGTTGAATATCCAGTGGCCAGTATGAGAGAATTGTACCCAAAACACCAAATTTAACAGCCCTGCTCCCCATTTACACCTGGGACCTTGACACATGACACCAGGGAGGGACAACGACACATTTGGGCACTATTTGGACATGTTCACTGTGGGGTGTACTCATTTATGTTGCCAGCTATTTAGACATTAATGGCTGTGTGTTGAGTTATTTTCAGAAGACAGTAAATCTACACTGCTATACAAGCTGTACACTGACTACTCTAAATTATATCCAAGTTTCATGTCTATAGTGTTGTCCCATGAAAAGATATAATGAAATATTTGCAGAAATGTGAGGGGTGTACTCACTTTTGTGATACACTGTATATATATATATATCAAAGTGTTTCTATCTAAACAACTACAGTGATTTGTACTGGTATACACCACAGTGCACCCAACGTGGAAGAGGTGCTGAATGAGGCAGAGATTAAACTGCAAAGTGTGAAGCAAAAGATTGGTCACATAGCTGAGGAACTCAGAGGAGAAGATCTTCACCAGTTCCACAAAGCATTCACACCAGGTTGGTCTTTAAATACAGTAAAAGAACACAGTTTATCATTTCATGTTGCTTCAACACTGAAAATTATATACTAACCATGCACCACACCATTTAGGAAGATTTTACCAAACATTGAAACGATAAACATTGCACATTTACCATTTTCACAACCAGATGGAGACACCACTTACTACTACTCACTTAGTATTCTTTTCTGTAATATTCACTTCTTATTGCATTTTACACAAATATTGAAATAAAGTCAAATGTTTTTGAATATGGAGTCTTTTAATTTTAAATACAATTTAATATTATTGGCACTCTTTATTGTTTAGTATAAAAAAGCCAATATCTTTAGAAATAAGTGGATATGTACCAAATTTGTATCATTAGAATATATTGTATTACATAGATCCAGTTATTACAATAAAGAAATAAACAAGAGTATGACATGGTGGAATTAAAGGTGCCCTTCCCTAATAATTTGGTAGGTTGCACAACCTTTGGCAACAATTATAGCCTACAATTGGTTTTGTGGCTATCTGTGAGCTTTTTGCATCTTTCTGCTGGTACTTTCTTTTACTCTTCCAATACAATTTCCAAGGTCTTGAATGTTCAGGGCTCATTTTTTCCAATAACGCATTTCAGCTCTTTCCAAAGATTTTCTTTTTGATTGGAATCAGGTACTGGTTGAAACCATGTCTCCAGCTCATTCAAGTTTTGTGGATGTTGTATGTGTGTTTTTCCACATTTTGAACCATCTTTTGTAGGATTCTCTTATCAATTTTCATCTTTTCACCATGGCCTGGACTATTCTTGACTGTTCTATGACTAGCAAAGTTCTTGATAACATTTTCAACTATTGAAGCTAGGATGTGAAGGTCTTTGGAGATTTTTTACCCTTTAGACCACTGGTGCTTGGTGATGATAGCATTTCTAGTGTGCTCAGGCAGCTCTCTTATCTTTTGTAAACAAGAAACAGCAAAAACTGGCATTTTTAAGCATCAAATCCACCATTCACGGGCTAGAGGAAAAAACACTCTGGACCATGTGTACATTGCTAAGACATACAAAGCTATCCTCTCCCCCACCTGGGACAGTCTGATCACCTATAATTGTTCCTGCTCCCCATGTATGTGCCACTAATAAAATGTTTGCAAACTAAAACAAGGACAGTTAAAGTGTGGCCAGATGGAGCCATCTCCTCCCTGCAGTATCAGTTCCATAACACTGATTGGAGCATGTTTTCATCTCAAGCCACCATGGACACAGACTTGGACACCTACACCTCATTTGTAATGAACTACATCAACACATCAACACGAATGCAGAGGTTTGACTTCTGCTGAAAGGACGAGACGCTGTGTTCTGATTGGCCTTAAAAAAGTTAAGTAATGTATAATGAAAACTTGAGTTAGCATAACTTAAAACATTAAGTTATTACACCTAAAAGGCAAGTTGATTAAACTTGCTTTTTTTTTTGTTACACCAATTGCTTTTCCCAATAATTCTACTTATTATCTTGAGCTCAATGGAAAAAAATATTGATTTCTTCTTAGTTTTCATGTTAATTACATTTTAAATATCAATTACAAATGTTTATAGAAAAACAGACACAATTATAAAATTATTTTTCTTTATTTCACTTTAGAAGTATTTACTTAAAATACAACATGTCAAGAAAACATCTTAAAAACTGTACAAACTATATAAAGTTCTGATGAAACACAAACAGCTCTTCACAGTAACCATGAACCTGTACTCAGTTTCACACAGCGAGCTGATTTCTTAACGTTTGGCTGCAGCTCTCTACAACAAAACAAAGAAACAAAAATCAGAAGTATTAATATCAACATTAATACCATTCATTTAAGGATTAAAATAAAGCAGAGTGTTCTTTATTAAAATAAAGAACACTCTTTGCTTCGTATGAAGGCTAGCATGCTAGCATGTAGCCTAAATACGGCAAATATAGCAGCGCTGTTTGATTATTTATTTAGTGTCAACATTAAGATCATTTATTTTAAACAAAATTGTTAAGTAAAGTACAACACTTATAAGGTATCTGGAAGTTTCACACAAAATATTTTATTCAGATATCCCTTTTAGAACATAATCTCATATATGGGTTATTGTGTAGAAGGCATTTCATAAGAGGCCGTATTGGAAGATGAAAAAGCCCCATCAGACTGGTGTACATGCTACTCAAAAATAGCATAATGAGGAAGAAAATGTTTGTCCACTTAGTTTAACAAAGGTTCCACTTCACAAAAGACATTTGAGAAAGTCAAGTTTACTTTTGTAAAAAACCTAAAATGAAAAATAATAAAGTAATTTGCAACAACAGGTTACAAAAGTTAAAACAAATGGCTATCCGAACACAAGAAAATCATTTTTGCCTGATTCACCAACAGCAAGCTGAAGAAAGGCGGACTTACACGTAAATGGTGGGCGTTTTTCTGTTTAATTACCTTAACTTAACTTAAGTTAATCTGATAGAAAAGTAATTTTTTTTGTTTAGTAAACTTAAATCTTTTAGCACATTTAAATGTGTACTCAAATGAGTACAATGTACTCTGCATTTTATAGTAGAGCAAAAAAACTTAAATAATTTATGTATGTTGTACTAAAAATGTTTGATTAGATATAAAGTCCAGGCTTGCAGTGTGCGATTAAGTGCTTTGTGAAACTGGTTCTCTGTTACCTTAAAGCGGCGCTTCCACCAGCATTGGATCCTTACCAGTTTGCTTACCATTCAAACAGATTGACAGAGGATGCCATTTCCAATGCCCTTCCCTCCGCCCTCACCCATCTGGAAAATAATGACATCTACATTTGGATGCTGTTTATTGACTTCAGCTCCGCCTTCAATACAGTTATCCCCATCAAACTGGTTACCAAGCTCAGTGACCTGTGAATCAGCACCCCCATGTGTAACTGGGTCTTGAACTTTCTAACAAACAGACCCCAGTCTGTAAGGTTGGGTAGTCAGGTGTCCTCTAGCCTGACTCTGAGCACTGGTGTTCCACAGGGCTTGGTGTCCATTGCTTGTCTTCCTGTTCACCCATGACTGTGTGCCGCTGCATAAATCCAACATCCTCATCAAGTTTGCAGACGACACTACAGTGGTTGGCCGCATCAATGACAACAACTAATCGGCCTACAAGGAGAAGACCCAGCACCTGTTGGCGTGGTGTTTCTCCAACAACCTTCACCTGGACACTGAGAAGACCAAAGAGCTCATCTGGACTTTTGAAAAACCAAGAGCTGCACACACTCTCCTGTCCTTATTAACAGTGACGAGGTGGAAGTTTTTGGGCATCCACTTCTCTGAGGGTCTTTCCTGTGTAACAATCACCTTGACATTTTTCAGTTCTATTGCTTGAGAAATACACTGCAGTTTGACAAACCTACTCTTACCCATACACCAACAAAAAACCCAAATTAAACAGCCCTTTTACCATGCCGAACAATTACAATATATATCAGAAAACGTTTGACAAAAATACATAATTCCTACAATATAACTAGTATTTTTCTTTTTTAAACATCGCATGTATTTCCCCCTCCCCAGTTTCTCCAAAGTCCCAACATGCCAAAATGGTCAACAATACAAAAATTGTATTGCAGAAATAAGATCCCAAACGTCCCAAATGCAAAAATTCTAGAAAAAAATCTTTAGCAATGCATTGCACAAAAAAAAGAAACAGCTGGATCTCAACGGCATATTCCACAAGTTTCTTCAAGCTCCAGGACTGCCACCTCATTGTTCGTTTTTGGGCATTGATCCACAGAATACAGACAAACCCAAAACACACCAATCGGGGGCGTGATGACGGCTTGTGGCTGAGAGGATGTGTTAAGTGCCGAGCTCCCGAGCCCAACGACCTACATTTTTTTGCAATCGATAATCCATTTCACACTATTATAACATACTTTAAAATTAGACTTGACTTTTTGGAGAGAGAAAAACCATGTCTTCAACAGAAAGGAGCGCTAAGCAAGGTTATTCAGATTCACAAGATGGCGGCCCATGCGATTGCGGATATTCAACTCAGTGGAACCGTGAAGTTACAAAGTGTATGCAAAATTCACAGAAACAATGGAAGCAGTGGCGGCCAGAACCCCACACTAAGAGATTAGATGAAGCGGAACGGCGGGTGTCGGGGATGGAGGACGAGCTGGCTGGTGCGGAGAAATGGTGGAAAGTTGGAAAATTTGAGAACAGGTCTAGACGGGACAATATTAGAGTGGTTGGGCTACGAGAAGGAACAGAAGGTAGGCAACTTGTCGACTTTTTTGAAACTTGGCTCCCCAATGCCTTGGGTCTACAAAAGAAACATGGCCGTATTAAAATTTACCGTGCACAAAGAAGTTTGGGGGCGCCAAACTGCAATCGCCCGAGGCCATTCTCATTAGTTGCACAACTCCATGGATAAGTTTTGGATTCTAGATGCACTGAAGGGTAAACGGCAGCTGACACATGAGGGACAAAAAGTGTTCATTCAGCAAGACTTCTCCTCTACTGTTAAAGAAAAGCGGTGCAGCTTTAACAAGGTCTGTGAACAGCTGATTGAAAGGGACATCCGATTCACTATGCGCTATCCAACTCTGTGTGTGACACGCGATGGAACCAAGCATGCATTTCAAGTCAAGTCAGCTTTATTTATATAGCGCTTTTTACAATAGACATTGTCTCAAAGCAACTTTAGAAAATCCAGGACCAACAGATACAAAACCCCCTGTTGAGCAAGCCGTGGGCAACTGTGGCAAGGAAAAACTCCCTGAAAATTACAGGAAGAAACCTTGAGAGGAACCAGACTCAGCAGGGCCCATCCTTCTTGGGTGGCCTGGAGGATACTTTAAATAAGTAGGATTTACACAAATCATACAAACACAGAATTAAATGAACTAAAAGTTATAACTGGCAATAAATAAATAAATAAATAATCATAATAGAGTTGTTATTCGGTCTAGTCTTCAAGTCTGTAGTGAGTTTTTGTCATTCCAGACCAATTAAGCCAGACCCGTCACATCCAGCAGGAGCAGCATCATTGTCACAGCAGTCTCGACTTCAATCCTTAACCTTGGCGGGTAAACAGGTTTCCATCAGAATTCCCTCGGGGTAAAACAACAGAGAATGTAGTTAAATAATGTACAATGCTAGTTGAGTAAAACAGTTTTACAAGAGAGTAGCTTTAGACTCCAGCAGCCCTAATTATTACAGCATAACTAAAAGGGAGAGCGAGCAAGTAACAAGGTCATGAAGGCTTTCATAGGACATCAGCGCCCACCTCCCCTACCCAAACCTGAGTGATCGGACAAGAGAGGCAGAACGACAGCAACCCAACATCCCTAATCACCACAAGTTGCTATGACCAAGAACCCCCAAGCTCTGCGCTTTTGTCTATACTAATCAAAAGCCTGAGAAAATAAATCTTTTCAGTTTAGACTTAAACATTGAGACTGTGTCCGAATCCCGAACAGAGTGGAGCTTTGTAAGAAAATGCTTTTCCACCAGCTGTGGTCTTTTTAATTCTAGGAACTATAAGTACACAGCAAAAACTGGAGTGTTGAAATTTCAGAGTTAAACATTTCAGAGTTGATTTTCACTCTCAAAGTGTCATTTTAACACATTCGGATTTAAATTGTGTTCAGTGTTGGAGTTATTTGGCAGAGTTGATTGGATCGGTGTTAACCTAACTTAGATTAACTTAAACTCCGCCCATGCATTTAGATTTAATTAAACTCTGCCCATGCATTTTACTCGGTTGGAGACAAGGAGACGACGGTGCTATTTTCCTCCTCTCAAGTTTACGCGGTAAGTGTAATTAATTCAGTCTTAATGTATACATTGATGATGATATTGTCAGTCTAAAACATAGCTGTACTGAAGGATGTGTGTGTGAGAGTGAGAAAGTTTCTGTTGTAAGTACGCTGCACAAACTGACTGCAGCTGATTGCTGCCACTTAAGTTACATCAGCTGCTTTTGGTCCTGTGTGATTTTTTGTTTGCGTGTTTAGCCGTCTAGTCAGCTAGGTTAGCAAGCTAAATGACTTGTTTTCTCCCTGCCTGATGGGGAACTGTGTACTGTGGTTGTTTTGTGTTCTTTTTTCAATGATTATTCTGGGCAAATGGTTAACATATTGGTGGCTCATATGATTGATAATCATGGGTATGTGTGTTCCATATTCTTTTTATTTGTGCCAAATAACTGCATGACAATTGCATAAATTTAAATTACATATTTAATCTCTTTTCAGATTAAATGAAAATCTGAGAAGATGATGAGGGAGATTTTTCAGCACCGCCAGAAACTTAATGATCCAGGCAGATGTGCTGATATCCTTTCCACCTTCCCAAGATTTCTGAATACAAAAGGATTGGTAAGTTTGGAATGATGTTTATACTGGGTTGAAATTAAGCATTTAATGTAGTAGAACAACTAGTAGTTTAAACTCCTGTTTTGATGACGAGACGGAATGCGTTCTTCAAGCCGAATATCATAAAAGAGGCCAAGAGGCTCACTTCAACACCAGAGCTGCGTCACGTGTTGCAGAAAGTTCACCAGGAAGTGATCTTGAGTCGACATGTGTGTTTTGCGTGTTTTAATGCATTTGCTATAATTTTCACCTTTCATAGTTTATAGACTGGACAATCATTGTCTGTTTACTGTTCTTAATATATGTCTCTTCATTGTTACTTATCTGGTCACTACTGCACTTTAACTGTATTATATGTAAATAATCTCTATCTTCTGGTTAGATGCTACTGTGTTTCGTTGGCTCTGTACTTGTACTCTGCACAAAGACAATAAAGTTGAATCTAATCTAATAATTGCAGTCTTTTTTTGCATTAATTTATGCATTCATTATTGTAGAGTTTAAGATTAAGTTTGTTTATTCTCTGTTTCAAAGTTTATCTGATTTAAGGGAAAATATGACCAATAGATAGACGTTTCAAAACTCAACACCTCTCTGTAAAAGTATTAAATTTGATGAATTTTCCATTATTTGATTGTGACTTTGTCTTCAGCCTATGACTAACAAATGGCCTGTTGTTGCTTTCTTGCATCTTTTGCATCTTCAACCGCCGCCACCACCAGGAAAATTAAATGTTATTTTTGAAAATTATTTGGTGTATTGGAATTAATTCTGCTTATTATTAGAAGAATAATTTAGGGAGTTAAATGAACACTACTGAAATGGTAAAATATAACTCAGAGCAGTGGCTTTTTTTTTTTAGATAGAACCCAACAGTGGTTGCATAGCAGAGCCTGGATTTGAACCACCAATCTTCCGGTTGATAGCCCAAAGCTCTACCCACTAGGCTACCACTGTCCAAGTTCAGCCAAAGTTTGTACTCCCTTAATTACTTTAACTTTGTTTTATGAGTTAAAACAGGAACTCTGACAAGGTGTTAAACATTTAACTATTTTGAAAGTGTTGATTTAACTCTTAAGAGTGTGGAGCTATATAAACCCTGAAGAAGTGTTAAAATTAACTCCGTGGGAGTTAATTCAACACTGGACTTTTTGCTGTGTAACACTGCATCTTGTGAGCGAAGTAGACGCGCTGGGTTGTAGTGATTAATAAGTTCACTCAGATACTGTGGAGCCAGACCATGTAGCGCTTTATAGGTTAGTAAAAGTATTTTGTAATCAATGCGGAATTTAACTGGCAGCCAGTGTAGAGATGATAGAACAGGACTAATATGATCAAATTTTCTAGTTCTAGTTAGCACTCGAGCTGCTGCATTTTGAACTAACTGGAGTTTGTGTATGGATCTACCGGAGCATCCAGTTAGAAGAGCGTTACAGTAATCTAACTGAGAAGTTATAAACGCATGGATCAGTTTTTCGGCATCATTAACAGATATTATAGAAATATTGCATAATAGAAATATTATGCAAATGATAGAAAGCAACTCTAGTAATATTATTGACGTGTGTATCAAAGGAAAGATCTGAATCTAGTGTGACACCCAAGTTTTTTACATCTGTGCTGGGAGTAACAGAGAAAGTGTTTAGGTTTAGCACCAGGTTAGACAACTTGTCTCTTGCAGCTTTAGAGCCAACAAGTACATCCTCTGTTTTATCTGAATTAAGTAAAAGAAAATTACACGACATCCAGTTTTTTATGTCGTTTACACAATCTTCAATCTTACTGATTGTGTCAGTATCATTTGGTTTGGCTGATATATACAGCTGTGTGTCATCTGCATAGCAGTGAAAATTTATGCCATGTTTATAAATAATTTCTCCTAGTGGAAGCATATAGAGTGTAAATAATAGCGGTCCCAGTACCGACCCCTGTGGAACACAACACTTTACTTTTGTAGTTTCCGAGCATTTATTACATTATTTTACATAAACAAATTGAGAGCGGTCAGCCAAATATGATTTGAACCAAGAGAGTGCGAGTCTTTTAACACCTACTGTATTTTCTAACCTATCCAGTAAAATGTTATGATCGACCGTAAACGCTGCACTAAGATCTAATAGAACAAGAAAAGAGACACATCCATTATCAGAAGACATTAACAACTCATTAACTACTGTAATTAATGCGGTTTCAGTACTATGGTTGGGTCTAAATCCAGACTGAAATTTTTCATGAATACAATTTTCATTCAAATAAGAACATAACTGTTTGGAAACTACTTTTTCTAGTATCTTAGAGACAAAAGGAAGGTTTGAAATTGGCCAATAACTAGATAAAACATGTAGATTAGGTTTTTTAATCAGGGGTTTAAAACCCCTTGGTGGTCCTTAGCCCGTCGATGGGCTAGGAATTTATATTATTGTGTTTCTCTGTATACTGTTACACCGTCAAATTATCATCGCTGCTAAACAAGGTACCTTTTGATAGCTTAAAATCTCTACTTTTTAGCAACGTAAACATTGAGCTTATTTTGTTTATAAGTTCTTTTAAAAACACAAAATAATTGTAGGTCTGATAAATTTCTGCCAGTAGTACAGCGTTTATATTTTGTAATATTATACTGCAGTACTTACATTAAAACCGACAGCATTTATACCAAACAAGCCAGTACAATCTCACCATCACATTTCTGCTGTTTGTTTTACTTCAAATACATCAGCATCCAAAATATCCCGGAAAAGTTTCATATCTGATAAAGCTCTGCCATCAATGCATAGCATGCAATGCATCAAAGCACTCGGTAAACAACACCACCGCGATAAATTTATATGAAACAAAAGCATGAGAGCTAAACCAGCACATACCTGGATCTTTTATCTTCAATCTGAGTCCAAATTTATGTTCATTAGTCCTTCCATTCGAGATAAAATCCACTTTTTGTAAATGTTTACAAACACCGGCGGCCATTTTGGATTGTGGCAAGCATGTTTTATAACTTTATAAGTCAATATCACGCGAATATCGGCTCGTATTTTAATGAGAAAGCACTCACAGTACCTCCTTCTAACTGACACTGCTCAGAGTTTGGCTGTTAGGTTGCGTAATACCTTTACAACCAATGTAGAGACAGTATTCATCACACCACAAAATACTTGTTTTTCATTGGAGAAATGCAAAAATATTAGCATATTTTGCTTTTGATTGGAGGACCAGCTTATATCCCGCCCATCTTTTTGCATTTAGCCTCTCGGATTAGTCTAAACAGCTGTACTTCACCAGCCGTCACCATGGATACAGATTACGCACGCTGGAATGTGAGCTACTGAGTCAATAAGTGAGTCATTCTTTGCTCTTAGGGCTGATAATACAGGGTGATTCAATTTAAACGACTCAGTTTGTGAACAGTTCAACCGGCTGCATGTATCATGTTACAAATGTATCAGTTTATATGTGTGTGTGCGCGCTAGGGGAAGGGAGGGGGGACTGGCTGCCTGTGAGAGAGTTCATCACTCCAAAAAACACTCAAATGTTATAAATAATGACTTTATAAAGTATAAATAATGCATTTTACACATTTTATCTGCAGTATAATCTGTTTATTCTGAGTTAGAAAGCTTTGGAGAGAATCGGAGAGCAGTGGAGTGTGATGCCACTCCAGGTGCAATAACTCGAGATCAGAATGAGTTATAGGCCTAAGATTTGGGCTGGTCACAGAAAACCCCTTTGGCTACAACTCTATAGTGTTGTGTAGGTGGTCTGCAGACCTGCAGTCCTACTTATACTCACTGAAACTTTGGATTAAAAAAAAAAATGTAAAAAGCGCCTACATTTTGGGGGGGTTTTGTCATCATTTGATCATTGTAACATAACATCATGGCATTTGGCTGTGTTTTTCTGATACTTTAAAGGGTTTTCTATAACACTGAAGTATAATTTTTGTGTTATCTTATAAACTTTCTGAATGAGAAGCCTTAGAAACTAGGTATGTCTTTCAGGCGAAAAATGCACAAAAATAGGCTGGACTACCAAGGGGGTTTACAGCACTTTTAAACAATTTAGGTACATACCCGAGGCTAAAGGATGCATTGATTAATGTAAGCAGGGGCTCTACAATAGCTGGGAGTAAATCTTTAAGTAAATGAGTTGGAACAGGATCGAGTATACACGATGATGACTTTGATCATTTAATCAATGCAGTTAGTTTATTTTGAGAGATTGGATTAAAGGAATTTAGTTGGATTACCTTGTTACCATTATCATCACTATTATCACCAATGCTGCTCAGAGTGAGTTTATACTTAACATTGGCAAGTGACACACACTGACTCTGAAGTCGTATTTTTTCTATCTTATCATTAAAGAATTTTAAAAAATCATCGCTGGTACAGTCGGGTGGTATATTAGATTCAGTTTCATTGACGTTTTTAGTTAATTTGGACACTGTCTCAAAAAGGAATCTAGGATTGTTCTTATTTTTCTCTATTAGGGACGAATAATATAAGGATTTAGCTTTAATAAGGGCATGTTTATATTCAGTTAGAGCATCTTTCCAAGCTATCTTATACACTTCCAGTATAGTGTGCCGCCACTTGCGTTCTAATGTTCGTGCTGCTTGTTTAAGTGCGCATGTGTGGTCATTGTACCATGGAGCAAGCTTTTTCTCCCTAATCAGTTTAGTTTTGAGTGGGGCTACGTTATCTAAGGTTGTCTCTAGGTGTTGAGTTGCCTGATCTAGTTCTTTAGGTTCTGATGCTGATATATTTGGTAATTCTGGTAGGCAGTTTATGAACGCTGCTGCAGTTGCAGATATAATAGTGCGCTTACATTTAAAATGATGTGGTTGCTGTATATTATTGGATAGGGACACTTCATATATTAGTAGGGAGTGATCAGAAATTAAATCATTCTGTGGCACAATTACCAGGTTGTCTAGGTTCATACCATAAGTATTAAATCTAAGGTATGTTTACAGCAGTGAGTGGATCCCGTTACATTTTGGGTAATGCCTAAAGATTCTAAAATAGAGTCAAACGCAATTTTGAGTTGATTACACTTATCCTCATAATGAATATTAAAGTCACCAACAATTAAAGCTTTTTTAGTTGATAAGACTAATTTAGAAAGAAAATCGGCAAATTCGTGAAGAAACTCTGAGTAAGGACCAGGGGGTCGATAAACAGTAACCAGCTTAAACATTTTATCAGATGAACATGTATTGGCTATGTCAGAGATAAGAACTTCAAACGATTTTGTTATGGGAGATGATTTTACAGTAAGACCTATGTCTTTGTCATAAATTGTGGCTATTCCTCCACCACGACCGCTAAGACGTGGCTTATGTTCATAACTGTAACCCGGAGGAGTTGCTTCATTTAAACCTAGATACTCATCAGGTCTAGCCCAGGTCTCAGTTAAACTAAGCGCACTAAGACAGTTATCTGTGATCAGTTCATTTACAATTACTGTTTTACAGGCAAGTGACCTGATATTTAGAAGTCCTAACTTTAGTTTAGCCTCACTAGTGTTTTCATGCTGCTCATTTAGATTAATTTTAATTAAGTTATTATGACATACTTTTTTATTTTGTTTTGGCTTACACCTGCCACGGTAAACAGACACAGTCTCAATGGTTTGTGACCTAAGGATTCCGGGTGACGTCCGATTGCGACTCGCAGACAGTTGGTTAGGCCTGTTTGTCTCCTGCCTGGTCTTGGCTCTGGGTAGTCATTTACCTCTATCTGCCGCTACACTAACGCGAGGGGTGGACACCATCCCGCTTCAAAAGACCAGGCCTTCCCTCAAAAGTGGACCAATTATCTACAAAATCAATGCAGTTTTCTGAGCACCATTTAGACATCCAGCGGTTCAGCGACAATAACCTGCTGTAGGTTTCGCCACTGGGTCGAATCGGTAAGGGGCCAGAGCACTGCTAACACACACCTCTTTAACATTATTCTTAGTAACCTCAGACTGCCGTAAACGAACATCATTAGTGCCGACATGGATAACAATCTTCGAAAATTTACGATTAGCATTAGCCAGCACTTTTAGATTTGCTCTGATGTCAGGCACCCTGGCCCCCGGAATTTTATTTTATCAGCTCCACTTACCATATAGAAGCACTTTGTAGTTCTACAATTACTGACTGTAGACCATTTATTTCTTTGTATGCTTTGTTAGCCCCCTTTCATGCTGTTCTTCAATGGTCAGGACCACTACAGAGTAGGTATTATTTGGGTGGCGTGTTAGTGTGTGTTGTGCTGGTATGAGTGGTACAGCTGGTACAGAGTTTTTAAATACCTCGCTGTCACTGCTGGACTGAGAACAGTCCACCAACCAAAAATATCCAGCCAACAGCGCTCCTGCAGCGTCCAATAACCACTTATGAAGGTCTAGAAGATGACCAACTCAAAGAGCAGCAATAGATGAGCGACCATTTCAGACTTTACATTTACAAGGTGAGCCAACTAGGTAGGAGTGTCTAATAGAGTGGACATTGAGTGAACACTATTTAAAAACCTTTGTATTTAAAAACTGAAATTTGCTGTGTCTGATCCACTTATACCAAAGGGGGGTAACAAAGCATGCAGAGAAACAGATGGACTACAGTCAGTAATTGTAGAACTACAAAGTGCTTCTATATGGTCAGTAAAACCGATAAAATGGACAATGTGTGTAGAAACAAGGAGGTGGTTTTAATGTAGTGGCTGATCGATGTAAGTATAGTTATAGTTACAGTTGTATAGTTACAGTTGTATAGTTACTATTTACACCTTTTATTATTATTAATGTTATTATTATAATTAGGGCTTTCGTTAATCGCGTTAATCACGATTAAAATCAAATTTCAAATGAATTAGGATGTAAAGCGCATGAACTGTACACAGAACTTTACAAACACTGCTGTTAAATGGATCACAATGGACTGTATAAAGCAGGCAGGTCCGCGATCGGGTTTTATACGGCCCGCATCTTTTGACTTAAATTGTTCAAACAGAAAAAGTAATCAATTATCGTCGCTGTCCGATGAAAAACTACTTTTAGCGGTTTTCACTTTTTTTACGTGTTGATGAAAAGATGAATGAAATCACGCAATCTTTGTAACGAGTATCTCCATTGGCTGCTAGACCTGTCCATCAAAACTTATCTCCGCCTTCTCCCCCTCCGGTAAGAAGTAAAACTCCGTGTGATGTTTCATCTCTACAGTTTATTCAGGTTATTCAATCACATGGTTATATACATGATTTATATTTGCGATGTTTGTAGTTTTTTAAAAACACTTTTGTATCTGATATTTATATGGACTAAGCGTTTACATGGACTGTATTAATTAACACTATTTTTTTATAGCTACAGTCAATAACTTATAATGTCTGGTAACTTGACTGTTTCAGGTATTTATAGGTGTTTTTAAATGGTAATTTAGAACAGTATTTCCCCGTCTTGTTCCTGCACATTACAGTATTAAAAGGTTTTTTTAATAGATCTATGAAATAATCATATCTGTGTTTTGATGCTTTATTGATGCCTAATATTAGATCAAAATATTTTGAAAAGCATGATTTCTGAGTTAGCCAGAAAACTTAAGCAAAATGTCAAGTATTGTTTAATATGAATTTCTTTTTTTTTCTTTTGTTTTCTGGTTCTGTATGCCAGGAAATACTCCACAGGTAGCCATGCATATTTTATTGTTTAAAATAATGTCATCAGGGACTGCTTGCCCTCAGGCACTTTCACATTATCAAATCTGGCCCTCCTCGAAAAAAGTTTGGACACCACTGGTATAAACGCTTTAACACAGTTAACGATGTGGGCAGGGTCGATTTAATGCACGGGCTTACCTGGGCTTCAGTCCAGGGGCCCCAAATAATTGAGGGCCCCGGATTGGCTGTTTTATTTTTTATTTATTTTGTTAGTTATTTTGGTTAATAAGAATGGGAAAGCTTACAAACCAATGATTTTGTAAATCATTTACACGTTATTCATATTTCTGACTGTTGATTGGCCAGATAAACTCTAACGAGCTGCTGTAATTCTGATTGGTAGTTTCAGTTAAGCAACGTGAACGTTAGAGCTAGTATGTGAGTGACATTCAGCTCAGCCAATCAGAATGCAGCACCAGGTTTATACATGTGTGTTCGGATGTTCTGCTGTTAGTTTTGTAAATGAGACTCGCATTATGGTCCCAGCATTGAAGTTCGGGTGCTGGAGCTGGAGCTCGGCAGTCTAAAGTGCTGTAACGCTCATTGAAGTCCTGACTAAACAGTTAAAGTGACTCTACCCTGTCGTGTGCCTTTATTCCCACACATCAACCACCGCATAGCAAAAGACCCATGCATCCCCACCGGACAGCGGCTAGGTGAGCCGACCCTCTGCAGCAGTGTTAATTTCGTTGACGAATGATTTTCGTCATAGTTTTCGTGAACGAACCTTTTTTTCATGACGAAAACGAGACGATAACTAAATAAAAACTACATAAAATGATAAAAACTAAGACGAAATGAATCTTTCGTTATTGTTATGCTCAATAAGCAAGCTCAGGTAAATAAAGATGTTGTTTGAAATAAGTTAAATTTTAAATTTCATAACTGGTTAAAAATGTTTCATTTTGTGTAAGTGTATGTAATGACTTAAATAATTTAAGGGAACTGATGAAAAAGCATTTACATTTTACACCCTTTATATTTATTTTAGGGCGGCACGGTGGCCAAGTGGGTAGCACTGTCGCCTCACAGCAAGAAGGTCCTGGGTTCGAACCCCAGGTGGGGCGGTCCGGTTCCTTTCTGTGTGGAGTTTGCATGTTCTCCCCGTGTCAGCGTGAGTTTCCTCCGGGTGCTCCGGTTTCCTCCCACAGTCCAAAGACGTGCAAGTGAGGTGAATTGAAGATACTAAATTTGTCCATGACTGTGTTCGATATAATCTTGAGAATCGAATAAACTTGTGTAAATGAATAACTACCATTCCTGTCATGAATGTAACCAATGTGTAAAAACATGACGTTAAAATGCTAATAAACAAACAAACAAATATGTATTTTAGTCGACTGAATCGACTGTAGATTTAGTCGACTATATTCTTGTGATAATTAGTCGACCTAAACTAGACTAAAACTAAAACAATTCAGATGACTAAATTATGACTAAAACTAAATTACATTTGAGTCAAAAGACTATGACTAAAACTAAAGCAAAATTTGCTGTCAAAATTAACACTGGTAAAGTGCTGCGATAGCGAAAGTAAAAACACGACAATATCACAAAAGTGAGTACACCCCTCACATTTCTGCAGATATTTAAGTATATCTTTTCATGGGACAACACTGACAAAATGACACTTTGACACAATGAAAAGTAGTCTGTGTGCAGCTTATATAACAGTGTAAATTTATTCTTCCCTCAAAATAACTCAATATACAGCCATTAATGTCTAAACCACCGGCAACAAAAGTGAGTACACCCCTTAGTGAAAGTTCCTAAAGTGTCAATATTTTGTGTGGCCACCATTATTTCCCAGAACTGCCTTAACTCTCCTGGGCATGGAGTTTACCAGAGCTTCACAGGTTGCCACTGGAATGCTTTTCCACTCCTCCATGACGACATCACGGAGCTGGCGGATATTCGAGACTTTGCGCTCCTCCACCTTCCGCTTGAGGATGCCCCAAAGATGTTTTATTGGGTTTAGGTCTGGAGACATGCTTGGCCAGTCCATCACCTTTACCCTCAGCCTCTTCAATAAAGCAGTGGTCGTCTTAGAGGTGTGTTTGGGGTCATTATCATGCTGGAACACTGCCCTGCGACCCAGTTTCCGGAGGCAGGGGATCATGCTCTGCTTCAGTATTTCACAGTACATATTGGAGTTCATGTGTCCCTCAATGAAATGTAACTCCCCAACACCTGCTGCACTCATGCAGCCCCAGACCATGGCATTCCCACCACCATGCTTGACTGTAGGCATGACACACTTATCTTTGTACTCCTCACCTGATTGCCGCCACACATGCTTGAGACCATCTGAACCAAACAAATTAATCTTGGTCTCATCAGACCATAGGACATGGTTCCAGTAATCCATGTCCTTTGTTGACATGTCTTCAGCAAACTGTTTGCGGGCTTTCTTGTGTAGAGACCTCAGGAGAGGCTTCCTTCTGGGGTGACAGCCATGCAGACCAATTTGATGTAGTGTGTGGCGTATGGTCTGAGCACTGACAGGCTGACCCCCCACCTTTTCAATCTCTGCAGCAATGCTGACAGCACTCCTGCGCCTATCTTTCAAAGACAGCAGTTGGATGTGACGCTGAGCACGTGCACTCAGCTTCTTTGGACGACCAACGCGAGGTCTGTTCTGAGTGGACCCTGCTCTTTTAAAACGCTGGATGATCTTGGCCACTGTGCTGCAGCTCAGTTTCAGGGTGTTGGCAATCTTCTTGTAGCCTTGGCCATCTTCATGTAGCGCAACAATTCGTCTTTTAAGATCCTCAGAGAGTTCTTTGCCATGAGGTGCCATGTTGGAACTTTCAGTGACCAGTATGAGAGAGTGTGAGAGCTGTACTACTAAATTGAACACACCTGCTCCCTATGCACACCTGAGACCTAGTAACACTAACAAATCACATGACATTTTGGAGGAAAAATGACAAGCAGTGCTCAATTTGGACATTTAGGGGTGTAGTCTCTTAGGGGTGTACTCACTTTTGTTGCCGGTGGTTTAGACATTAATGGCTGTATATTGAGTTATTTTGAGGGAAGAATAAATTTACACTGTTATAAAAGCTGCACACAGACTACTTTTCATTGTGTCAAAGTGTCATTTTGTCAGTGTTGTCCCATGAAAAGATATACTTAAATATCTGCAGAAATGTGAGGGGTGTACTCACTTTTGTGATACACTGTATATATTAGGCCTGTTGTTAATCACATTAACACGATTAATGCGTTAAAATTAGAATCGCGATAAAAAAAAAAAATCAAGATTAAAATTTTTAATCAAACAATTTTTATTGGGCTGTTTGTGCCACGTAAATTTGTGTCACTGTGGCAATTTGCACTGCTTTAACACAGCAACATTGTGTTTATACTGTAGCAATAACAGGGGTCTTTTCCAGTTACAAATTACTCAAGCTGCTGCTGCTTCATATTGCGAAATATCGGGTATTTTAAAGTATTTTCAAAGAGCGTGAGAAATCATCACTAGACATAATTACAGTTATTAATTGATGCTTTACTATCCTCTTTGGTAAATTTAAAATAACTACGTACAACTGAACTGGACAGCCCATATGTGTGTATGTGTGTATATACAGTGTATCACAAAAGTGAGTACACCCCTCACATTTCTGCAGATATTTAAGTATATCTTTTCATGGGACAACACTGACAAAATGACACTTTGACACAATGAAAAGTAGTCTGTGTGCAGCTTATATAACAGTGTAAATTTATTCTTCCCTCAAAATAACTCAATATACAGCCATTAATGTCTAAACCACCGGCAACAAAAGTGAGTACACCCCTTAGTGAAAGTTCCTAAAGTGTCAATATTTTGTGTGGCCACCATTATTTCCCAGAACTGCCTTAACTCTCCTGGGCATGGAGTTTACCAGAGCTTCACAGGTTGCCACTGGAATGCTTTTCCACTCCTCCATGACGACATCACGGAGCTGGCGGATATTCGAGACTTTGCGCTCCTCCACCTTCCGCTTGAGGATGCCCCAAAGATGTTTTATTGGGTTTAGGTCTGGAGACATGCTTGGCCAGTCCATCACCTTTACCCTCAGCCTCTTCAATAAAGCAGTGGTCGTCTTAGAGGTGTGTTTGGGGTCATTATCATGCTGGAACACTGCCCTGCGACCCAGTTTCCGGAGGGAGGGGATCATGCTCTGCTTCAGTATTTCACAGTACATATTGGAGTTCATGTGTCCCTCAATGAAATGTAACTCCCCAACACCTGCTGCACTCATGCAGCCCCAGACCATGGCATTCCCACCACCATGCTTGACTGTAGGCATGACACACTTATCTTTGTACTCCTCACCTGATTGCCGTCACACATGCTTGAGACCATCTGAACCAAACAAATTAATCTTGGTCTCATCAGACCATAGGACATGGTTCCAGTAATCCATGTCCTTTGTTGACATGTCTTCAGCAAACTGTTTGCGGGCTTTCTTGTGTAGAGACTTCAGAAGAGGCTTCCTTCTGGGGTGACAGCCATGCAGACCAATTTGATGTAGTGTGCGGCGTATGGTCTGAGCACTGACAGGCTGACCCCCCACCTTTTCAATCTCTGCAGCAATGCTGACAGCACTCCTGCGCCTATCTTTCAAAGACAGCAGTTGGATGTGACGCTGAGCATGTGCACTCAGCTTCTTTGGACGACCAACGCGAGGTCTGTTCTGAGTGGACCCTGCTCTTTTAAAACGCTGGATGATCTTGGCCACTGTGCTGCAGCTCAGTTTCATGGTGTTGGCAATCTTCTTGTAGCCTTGGCCATCTTCATGTAGCGCAACAATTCGTCTTTTAAGATCCTCAGAGAGTTCTTTGCCATGAGGTGCCATGTTGGAACTTTCAGTGACCAGTATGAGAGAGTGTGAGAGCTGTACTACTAAATTGAACACAACTGCTCCCTGTGCACACCTGAGACCTAGTAACACTAACAAGTCACATGACATTTTGGAGGGAAAATGACAAGCAGTGCTCAATTTGGACATTTAGGGGTGTAGTCTCTTAGGGGTGTACTCACTTTTGTTGCCGGTGGTTTAGACATTAATGGCTGTATATTGAGTTATTTTGAGGGAAGAATAAATTTACACTGTTATATAAGCTGCACACAGACTACTTTTCATTGTGTCAAAGTGTCATTTTGTCAGTGTTGTCCCATGAAAAGATATACTTAAATATCTGCAGAAATGTGAGGGGTGTACTCACTTTTGTGATACACTGTATATACCGATCAGCCATAACATTAAAACCACCTCCTTGTTTCTACACACACTTTCCATTTTCAGCTCCACTTATCAAATAAAAGCACTTTGTAGTTTTACAATTACTTATAGTCCATCTACTGTATGTCACTGCAGTGCTGAGAATGATCCACCACCTAAATGATACCTGCTCTGTGGTGGTCCTGGAATAGTCATGACCATTGAAGAACAGCATGAAAGGGAGCTAACAAAGCATGCAGAGAAAAAGATGGACTAAAGTCAGTAATTGTAGAACTACAAAGTGCTTCAATATGGTAAGTGGAGCTGATAAATTGGACAGTGAGTGTAGAAACAAGGAGGTGGTTTTAATGTTATGGCTGATTGGTGTATATACAGTGGGGCCAAAAAGTATTTAGTCAGCCACTGATTGTGCAGGTTCTCCTACTTAGAAAGATGAGAGAGGTCTGTAATTTTCATCATAGGTACACTTCAACTATGAGAGACAAAATGAGAAAAAAAAATCCAGGAAATCACATTGTAGGATTTTTAAAGAATTTATTTGTAAATTATGGTGGAAAATAAGTATTTGGTCAATAACAAAAGTTCAACTCAATACTTTGTAACATAACCTTTGTTGGCAATGACAGAGGTCAAACGTTTCCTGTAAGTCTTCACCAGGTTTGCACACATGCAGATCTCCTCTAGAGCAGTGATGTTTTGGGGCTGTCGCTGGGCAACACGAACTCCACAAATTTTCTATGGGGTTGAGGTCTGGAGACTGGCTAGGCCACTCCAGGACCTTGAAATGCTTTTTACGGAGCCACTCCTTCATTGCCCGAGCGGTGAGTTTGGGATCATTGTCATGCTGGAAGACCCAGCCACGTTCCATCTTCAATGCTCTCACTGATGGAAGGAGGTTTTGGCTTAAAATCTCACGATACATGGCCCCCGTTCATTCTTCCCTTAACACGGATCAGTCTTCCTGTCCCCTTTGCAGAAAAACAGCCCCAAAGCATGATGTGTTCTTGGGTTTTTCTTCTTCCTCCAAACACGATGAGTTGAGTTTTTACCAAAAAGTTCCATTTTGGTTTCATCTGACCACATGATATTCTCCCAATCCTCTTCTGGATCATCCATATGCTCTCTGGCAAACTTCAGACGGGCCTGGACATGTACTGGCTTAAGCAGGGGGACACGCCTGGCACTGCAGGATTTGAGTCCCTCTCGGCGTAGTGTGTATACTGATAGTAGCCTTTGTTACTTTGGTCCCAGCTCTCTGCAGGTCATTCATCAGGTCCCTCCGTGTAGTTCTGGGATTTTTGCTCACCGTTCTCATGATCATTTTGACCCCACGGGATGAGATCTTGACCCTAAGGGAGATTATCAATGGTCTTGTATGTCTTCCATTTTCTTACAATTGTTACAATACAGTTGATTTATTCACACCAACCTTCTTGCCTATTGTAGATTTACTCTTCCCAGCCTGGTGCATGTCTACAATTTTCTTCCTGGTGTCCTTCGACAGCTCTTTGGTCTTGGCCATGGTTGAGTTTGGAGTCTGACTGTTTGAGGCTGTGGACAGGTGTCTTTTATACAGATAACGAGGTCAAACCTGTGCCATTAATACAGGTAACGAGTGGAGGACAGAAGAGCTTCTTAAAGAATAAGTTACAGGTCTGTGAGAGCAAGAAATCTTGCTTGTTTGTTATTGACCAAATACTTATTTTCCACCATAATTTACGAATAAATTCTTTAAAAATCCTACAATGTTATTTCCTGGATTTTTTTTTCTCATTTTGTCTCTCATAGTTGAAGTGTACCTATGATGAAAATTACAGACCTCTCTCATCTTTCTAAGTAGGAGAACCTGCGCAATCAGTGGCTGACTAAATACTTTTCGACCCCACTGTATATACAGTGTATCACAAAAGTGAGTACACCCCTCACATTTCTGCAGATTTTTAAGTATATCTTTTCATGGGACAACACTGACAAAATGACACTTTGACACAATGAAAAGTAGTCTGTGTGCAGCTTATAAAACAGTGTAAATTTATTCTTCCCTCAAAATACCTCAATAAACAGCCATTAATGTCTAAACCACCGGCAACAAAAGTGAGTACACCCCTAAGAGACTACACCCCTAAATGTCCAAATTGAGCACTGCTTGTCATTTTCCCTCCAAAATGTCATGTGATTTGTTAGTGTTACTAGGTCTCAGGTGTGCATAGGGAGCAGGTGTGTTCAATTTAGTAGTACAGCTCTCACACTCTCTTATACTGGTCACTGAAAGTTCCAACATGGCACCTCATGGCAAAGAACTCTCTGAGGAGTCTAAAAGACGAATTGTTGCGCTACATGAAGATGGCCAAGGCTACAAGAAGATTGCCAACACCCTGAAACTGAGCTGCAGCACAGTGGCCAAGATCATCCAGCGTTTTAAAAGAGCAGGGTCCACTCAGAACAGACCTCGCGTTGGTCATCCAAAGAAGCTGAGTGCACGTGCTCAGCGTCACATCCAACTGCTGTCTTTGAAAGATAGGCACAGGAGTGCTGTCAGCATTGCTGCAGAGATTAAAAAGGTGGGGGGTCAGCCTGTCAGTGCTCAGACCATACGCCGCACACTACATCAAATTGGTCTGCATGGCTGTCACCCCAGAAGGAAGCCTCTTCTGAAGTCTCTACACAAGAAAGCCCGCAAACAGTTTGCTGAAGACATGTCAACAAAGGTCATGGATTACTGGAACCATGTCCTATGGTCTGATGAGACCAAGATTAATTTGTTTGGTTCAGATGGTCTCAAGCATGTGTGGCAGCAATCAGGTGAGGAGTACAAAGATAAGTGTGTCATGCCTACAGTCAAGCATGGTGGTGGGAATGCCATGGTCTGGGGCTGCATGAGTGCAGCAGGTGTTGGGGAGTTACATTTCATTGAGGGACACATGAACTCCAATATGTACTGTGAAATACTGAAGCAGAGCATGATCCCCTCCCTCCGGAAACTGGGTCGCAGGGCAGTGTTCCAGCATGATAATGACCCCAAACACACCTCTAAGACGACCACTGCTTTATTGAAGAGGCTGAGGGTAAAGGTGATGGACTGGCCAAGCATGTCTCCAGACCTAAACCCAATAGAACATCTTTGGGGCATCCTCAAGCGGAAGGTGGAGGAGCGCAAAGTCTCAAATATCCGCCAGCTCCGTGATGTCGTCATGGAGGAGTGGAAAAGCATTCCAGTGGCAACCTGTGAAGCTCTGGTAAACTCCATGCCCAGGAGAGTTAAGGCAGTTCTGGGAAATAATGGTTGCCACACAAAATATTGACACTTCAGGAACTTTCACTAAGGGGTGTACTCACTTTTGTTGCCGGTGGTTTAGACATTAATGGCTGTATATTGAGTTATTTTGAGGGAAGAATAAATTTACACTGTTATATAAGCTGCACACAGACTACTTTTCATTTTGTCAGTGTTGTCCCATGAAAAGATATACTTAAATATCTGCAGAAATGTGAGGGGTGTACTCACTTTTGTGATACACTGTATATATATATATATACAGTGTATCACAAAAGTGAGTACACCCCTCACATTTCTGCAAATATTTTATTATATCTTTTCATGGGACAACACTATAGACATGAAACTTGGATATAACTTAGAGTAGTCAGTGTACAACTTGTATAGCAGTGTAGATTTACTGTCTTCTGAAAATAACTCAACACACAGCCATTAATGTCTAAATAGCTGCAACATAAGTGAGTACACCCCACAGTGAACATGTCCAAATTGTGCCCAAAGTGTCAATATTTTGTGTGACCACCATTATTATCCAGCACTGCCTTAACCCTCCTGGGCATGGAATTCACCAGAGCTGCACAGGTTGCTACTGGAATCCTCTTCCACTCCTTCATGATGACATCACGGAGCTGGTGGATGTTAGACACCTTGAACTCCTCCACCTTCCACTTGAGGATGCGCCACAGGTGCTCAATTGGGTTTAGTCCATCACCTTTACCTTCAGCTTTCTCAGCAAGGCAGTTGTCATCTTGGAGGTTGTGTTTGGGGTCGTTATCCTGTTGGAAAACTGCCATGAGGCCCAGTTTTCAAAGGGAGGGGATCATGCTCTGTTTCAGAATGTCACAGTACATGTTGGAATTCATGTTTCCCTCAATGAACTGCAGCTCCCCAGTGCCAGCAACACTCATGCAGCCCAAGACCATGATGCTACCACCACCATGCTTGACTGTAGGCAAGATACAGTTGTCTTGGTACTTCTTACCAGGGCGCCGCCACACATGCTGGACACCATCTGAGCCAAACAAGTATATCTTGGTCTCGTCAGACCACAGGGCATTCCAGTAATCCATGTTCTTGGACTGCTTGTCTTCAGCAAACTGTTTGCTGGCTTTCTTGTGCGTCAGCTTCCTTCTGGGATGACGACCATGCAGACCGAGTTGATGCAGTGTGCGGCGTATGGTCTGAGCACAGACAGGCTGACCTCCCACGTCTTCAACCTCTGCAGCAATGCTGGCAGCACTCATGTGTCTATTTTTTAAAGCCAACCTCTGGATATGACGCCTAACACGTGGACTCAACTTCTTTGGTCGACCCTGGCGAAGCCTGTTCCGAGTGGAACCTGTCCTGGAAAACCGCTGTATGACCTTGGCCACCATGCTGTAGCTCAGTTTCAGGGTGTTAGCAATCTTCTTATAGCCCAGGCCATCTTTGTGGAGAGCAACAATTCTATTTCTCACATCCTCAGAGAGTTCTTTGCCATGAGGTGCCATGTTGAATATCCAGTGGCCAGTATGAGAGAATTGTACCCAAAACACCAAATTTAACAGCCCTGCTCCCCATTTACACCTGGGACCTTGACACATGACACCAGGGAGGGACAACGACACATTTGGGCACAATTTGGACATGTTCACTGTGGGGTGTACTCACTTATGTTGCCAGCTATTTAGACATTAATGGCTGTGTGTTGAGTTATTTTCAGAAGACAGTAAATCTACACTGCTATACAAGCTGTACACTGACTACTCTAAGTTATATCCAAGTTTCATGTCTATAGTGTTGTCCCATGAAAAGATATAATGAAATATTTGCAGAAATGTGAGGGGTGTACTCACTTTTGTGATACACTGTATATACAGTATATATATACAGTATATATATATATATATACACACTGCATCAGTTAAATCATGCCCAACATGAGTCAAAGAGACAGAAATTCTAAAAAGCAAAATGCACATCGAAATCAGCTACACAGAAGCCAGCTAACAAAGAAACAAAGAAAATCAGCCAGACCAACTTATTTTACCAACCTATTTTAGGTTTTAAACACAATCAAGCGCCTACCATACTGATCTCACATGGTTGAGAGAAGAGAAACAGTTAATCAGTATTACTTGGAATCCAGGCCCCTCCTAAATAAATGTCTCTGTGCAGAACTAGACCAACCCCTCTTTAACTGACCCGAGTACAAGCAACAAAAAGAAAGACATGAGTCAAAACAACAGACACCTTGCATCTGTATACCAAAATAATTTCAGACCAAAGGAAAGTAAAAACAAAGATACTTAAATGAAAGAGGATGGGCCAGCATGAAAACAAAGCATCTTGCCCAAAAATAGGAGTAAAACCTGCACAAGTTGAACAAAGAATAATTGATGCAAAGCCGAATAATTAATGCAAAGCCCAATAATACAATTGAACTGTCAAGACAAAATAACCCTAAACCCTGCAATTAAATGACTTCAAGAAACCCAAACACCAACAGTCATTTCAGGATGACTATCAGGGCTATGTAAAAAGGGCCCTCAAAGTCAGGGTATAAGTTGGAGTAAACAGCACCTGGAGTTGTTTTGGACTTTTTCCTAGACACAGTTTTCGAGTTGGTCCAGTGGCATCCTGGCTAACATGATTTTAACTTGACTGTGTGTACAGGTTATGATGTGTGTTTTAATAAATCTGATGGCTCTGGTTCTCATTGTATTAATCTATGGTTTGCTTATGCGCCTCATAGAAAACATGAGATGATTCGCTACACGAAATCTAGACCTATATACAGGTATATATAGAAATCTCCTATCTATGGATGCTGCGTTGCTATGGGGATAGCCCGACACCCACATTACATTCACCGGGGATCCCGTCGTCATCTGTGCACATACGTCAATACTGCTACTAACGATTTTATTCTATCTATCTACTCAGCTTCTCATCGTTTTCCAGCTCAACCAGGGGAAACGGCAGGATGCCAACACAAGAATTCTTTGTTAACTGGAATATACACCTTTGATCACTCAGCCACCTGCTCATGCCAAACAATCAGCATTTGATTTGCTCCCAGTTAAAATAGCGCTCATTAACTCTAGATAGCTGGTAAATAAGACTTTTATATTGAATGATTTCATCGTTTCCTGTGGCTTGGGTATTCTCTTTGTGACTGAAACTTGGTTAACTATCAGTGATCCAAGCCCACTAATTGAGTTATCTCCTAGTGACTGCACCTATTTCAGCTCACCCAGAGCCACTGGTCGAGGGGGTGGCCTTTTAGAGATCATTGTAAAATGCCGCCTGTTGACTGTTGGAGAGTATTCTAGCTTTGAAGTGCAGCTGTGTGAAGTAGAACTGTCCTGTTCTGTGCTATGTGTTTTAGTGTACAGACCCCCAAAAAATCAATGAGGACTTTCTTCTGACAATTCTCTAACTTTTTAATAGTTATTTTACCTATGGTAGATACAATTTTGATTCTTGGTAATATTAATATTCATGTCTGCTGTCCTTCGAAATGGCTGGCTGCTAAGTTTTTACAACTTCTGGACTCTTTTAACCTGACTCAGTCTGTTACTGGCCCTACACATGAGCAAGGACACACTTTAGACCTTGTTCTGACATTTTGGTTCTCTGTATGCAATTTAGAGTTAGCAGATGTATGTTTGTCTGACCACAGACCCATCTTATTTGATGTTGCTATTCCATGTCCTTCTCTTAAGCGCAGTCTGCCTTCGTACTGCACACGGTTTATCACACCTCATACAACCAGTCAGTTCTCATCTATTTATAGTGATGTTCGTGCACTTAGACAGGAGTGTAGAAAGGCAGAACGGAAGTGGAAAAAAGACAAGCTTCAAATCTCCTATCAGATTTTAAGAGAATGCCTACCAGCGTACAAAGCTGTATTAAAGCTGCTAGAGCACAATTCTTGGCTGACATAATTAACAAACACACTAATAATCCTAAAGTTCTTTTTAACACAATTAATATGACATTGAATCCTGCCTGTACATCCACTCCTGAGGCAACTGCTGAATTATGTGAAGATTTTAAGATGTTTTTTTATTTATAAAATCAAAAAGCTAAGAACACATATTATACTGTTGGCCCATGACCTTTCTGGCCTAGCTGCATGTTCTGCCTGCTTTAACCTGTTTTATTTAACTGATCTTATTATGCATATGAGGCCAACCACTTGCTCCCTGGATGCGATTTCCACATCGTTTCTAAAGGATGTGCTGTCATATATTGGTCCGAATATTTTATCTATAACAATATGTAGCAGTCTTATTAATAGGGTCATCCTACCCATTTTAAACACGCTGTGATTCAGCCTCTTGTAAAAATAGCCAGGACTTGACACATCTGTCCTAAGCAATTAAAGACCAATCTCTAAGCTACCCTTTCCATAAAAAGTCTCGGAGAAGTTCATTTTTCTCAGCTTACTTTGTTTTTAAGCTTACAAGACACATTTCAGTCAGGTTTTAGAAACCCTCTTTTAGCTGTCGATTCTGGTAATTGTGCTGTTTTAATTCTTTTCTTAATTCTAAGATCTTGACACTGTTGATCATGCTATTTTGTTGGACTGTCTGAAAAGTGTAGTGGTTCGCCTCTTATTTGGAAAACAGATCCTTCACTGTCAAGATGGGTCAGTTTTCCTCTTCCTTAGCATCTGTTACTTGTGGGGTGCCTCGGGGTTCTGTGCTGGAACCTGTTTTGTTTTCTTTATACATGCTGCCCCTTGGGTCAGTTTTTCGGAAAAAGAACATCTCGTCATTGCTATGCTGATCATACACAGCTTTATCTTCCACTTAAACTGGGTGAAAAGAGCTCTCTACACACTATATTGCCTGCTTGCAAGATATAAAACATTGGATGTCTGAGAACTTTCTTAAATTAAATGAGGACCAATCAGACATTATCATCTGTTGAAATCCTGAGCAGGCTGGAGCTATAGCCGATGAATTGGGGGCATTATTTTCCAACATACAACCCCAAATCATAAAAAGTTGGGACAGTATGAAAGATGCAAATAAAATAAAAATGCAGTGTTCCTTACATTTGCTTTGGCTTTTATTTGACTTTAGACAGGATGAGCCCAAGACATTTCATGTTTTGTCTGCTCAACTTAATTTCATTTCTTAATATACCCCCTTTCCTGCATTTCAGGCCTTCAAGACATTCCAAAAAAAGTTAGGACAGGGGCAATTTAGGGCTAGTAATGAGGTAAAAAAAAATAATTTCAAACAGGTGATGTCAACAGGTGATTGTAATCATGGTTTGGTACAAAAGCAGCATCCAGGAAGGACTGAGTCTTTGATGAGCAAAGATGGCCAGAGGATCTCCAGTTTGTCAACAAATGCGTGAGAAAATTATTGAAATGTTTAAAAACAATGTACCTCAAAGAAAGATTGGAAGGGATTTGCATATTTCTCCCTCTACAGTGCATAATATCATTAAACGATTCAAGGAATTGGGAGGAATTTCAGGGAGTAAAGGCCAAGGGGGCAAGCTTAAGCTTAACGCCTGTGATCTTTGATCCCTCAGATGGCACTGCATCAAGAACCGCCACTCAATAATAGCTGATATAACCAAATGGGCAAGGGTTTACTTGGCAACTTTTGTCAAGCACTACAATATGGAGCTACATGCACAAATGGCACTTAAAACTTTACCATGTCCAGAAGCGGCGTCGACTTCTCTGGGCTTGGAGGCATCTAGGATGGACCATCACACAGTGGAAACGTGCATTGTGGTCAGATGAATCAGCATTCCAGGTCTTTTTTAAAAGAAAAAAAATGGTCGCCGTGTGCCCCGGACCAAAAAACGAAATGGACCATCCAGACTGTCATCAGCAACAAGTCCAAAAGCCAGGGTCTGTCATGGTATGGGGCTGTGTCAGTCCCCTTGGCAAAGGTAATTTACACTTCTGTGATGCAGCATTAATGCATAAAGTACATCTGAGATGTTCAGGACGTCATCTTTTCCAGGGACGTCCATGCATTTTTTTTAACAAGACAATGCAAAACCACATGCTGTACACATTACAAAGGCATGACTGCGGAAGATGAGGGTACGGGTACTGGACTGGCCAGCCTGCAGTCCTGACCTGTTCCCAATGGAGAATGTGTAGAGAATTTTAAAACAACAAATGGCCCTGTATTGTTGCACATCCTAAGACGTGTTTGCAGGAAGAATGGGACAAAATAAAAGCTGAAACACTAAATCGCTTTGTATCCTCAGTGCCAAAACATCTTTTAAGTGTGGTGAAAAGGAATGGCAACATTACAAAGTGGTAAATGCTTTACTGTCCCAACTTTTTTTGGAATGTATTGCAATACTGAAATGCAGGAATGGATGTTTATTAATAAATGAAATAAAGTTCATAAGACAAAGCATGAAGTATCTCAGGTTCATCCTGTCTGCAATCAAATAAAAGTCAAAGTAAATGTACGAAACTTTGTGTTTTTTTATTATTTGCATTTTCCATGCCGTCCGAACTTTTTATGATTTGGGGTTGTACATAGCCATGTATTCTGATATTTCACTGTCTTTTAGTTTTAATATTTTACTTATCGCCGCACTTTACCGCTAGCATTAGCCACTTGCTGCTGTAGAGGGTTGCTTCACCTAGCCGCTGCAAGAGCTGCTTGTCTGGCGGGGATGCTACGGGTTTTTTGCTGTGTGTGGTGGTGAAGGTGTGGGAATAAAGGCACTCAAACTGTTTAGTCAGGACTTCAATGAGCGTTACAACACTTTAGACTGCCTATCTCCAGCATCCAAACTGCCTATTGGGTTCAATGCTGGGGCCATACGGCAAGTCTCATATACAAAATTAACTAACTGCAGAACGTCCGAACACAAATGTATAAACCGGGTGCTGCATTTTGATTGGCTGAGCTGAATGTCACTCACATATCGCCGCTAAAATTTTGTAATATAATAATAATGACCTGCCGAGTGCAGCCAATGGGGGGGGCAGTGTGGTGGGGGATTGAGTTCATGTCGTGGAGGGCCCCCCCCTCCGCCATGGGCCCCAGTGCACTTGCCCCCCCACCCCCCTGGGTGTTACGCCCCTGCTCCCAATTTACATAAAGGAATCCCCTACAATAACTTAGTTTTTGAGGCATTTCAACTCAGGCATTTGAGTCATTTAAATTATTGTATGTTTAGTGATCTGTTTGTCTTTGTATTGTTGTCATGTTTGGTTTGATTTGATTGTTTTATGCTTTTAAGTTGATTTTTGTGCAGCACTTTGGCTGACACTGGTTGTCTTAAATGTGCTATATAAATAAAGGTGACTTGACTTGACTAACACTACAGTACACAATAGAACTGAGGAGCAACCCACAGAATCCAGCATACACTGCTGCTTTTGCCCCACTATACTCAGCACTATACAGCACAAATCAGCACTATACAGCACAAAATGCAAAAATGCCTATTCACCATGAAAACTCAAAAAACCAAACATTATACTAAGCTTTGTCAAACACAAAAGCCTGTTACTCATCCAAACACACATCTTTTATAATTCTTTCTTATCAGAGAATACTTATCCCGTAGTCATATACACAGATGGATCTAAACAATTAGCAGCAGCAATGGTAACTGACTGATGTGTAACAAAGGAAATCCAACTACTATTGGACATACTTTTCCACTATGTACTTGCCAGGTACCTGTCTCTGTTATGGATATCCTAATTGGCTGTCCCAAGTGTCTACAAAAGTAGAGAAGTCTTACTTTTTCCCAAACCATAAAATAATGTCTTTAATACAGTTAAGCTGGAACAGCATTCAAATTTTTTACGAGTTTAAAACGGAAAGCATACAGTAAGAAGTAAAATATCATCCTTTATATAAAAATGAAAGAAAGAAAAAATACTGAACGATCCTGCCATGAATGCAACCAATGTGTTGACATGGCATTAAACCATGTGGTGGAAAAACCCTTTTAATAAATATCCTGAAGACTGGGTTGTAAGTACAATGTAGAAAAGTAGTTTATTCTTATCTGCAGATTGCACACTGGCAAGCTTTTCACGTAGAAACCAAAGCAGTGCGATCCCAAGAAAGGGAACAATCCCCCTTATATACATTAAGACAAATGTCCTTGTGGGACAGTGGAAAAGTTCACACGTTGACGGATGTTACTTAGGTAGGAAACAGGAACTGTTTGAGGACAAGTACTACAGGAACTGTAAGTCGTAAAACTGTGAGCAACAGGATTTGTAGGTCATTTAATTGCAAGCAATGCGTTCTTTGTTATGTATGAATTAACATTTTCCTTCACAACCAATAAACTAATAAAATAATTAAACTTTATCATTTTTCGTGTGCATCAAATTTTGGTACTGTAATTTAATATATCAAAAGAACATTCAAAGACTTGGAAAGAATTTGGAGTGTGTGAGTAAGCAAGGGGATGTTTTTTAATTAACAACTGCTAGTTATAATGGTAAATGACATCTTAACATCCACACTTGCATTACATAAAGATGGCTGTTGAGCACATTCTTTGACATATTTTAGGGCTGAGTGATATACAAACACAGAAAAGCAATGGTGGTTGAAATTGTTTCTTATTACCGTAGCTACAGATAATGGATTCTTAAATAGGTCATTTTTAACACCATGATGGCCAGCTATCTCCCATCCTTAATGATATTTTAACTAGTTCTGGACCAGTCGGTTATGTACTCTTGAGATCTCTCTTTTTGCAATCTCTGTGATTTAGTCTCTAAAACACATCTCATCACTTAAATAAGTAAATACAGAATGGTTGCTCTCTTTTGTTATTATGATGTGTTGAGAGAATTGTTCCTCATCAGCACAAATTCCCTTTAATAGACCGTTTGCATTCAGATATTCAAGTAAGTTTGTAGTTGGTAATATTAACATGGCCCTTTACTAAACAGTATTACATGCCCCTAAACAACATATAGTACAAACCTGTGAATTCTACTCTTGTAGTTTTACCACTGTGTAAACTTGCTGTAAGTAGTGTTATACACTGGAATTTTTTATCATAATAAAGAAGTTTGATCAGTAATGTTTGTATTGTTGGTAACAGCTTTCACAAACTATTAACAAACTGAGTTAGCGCTGAAAGCAACTGAAGAACTGGTTCGACTCTTTTATACTACCTATCAGTTTTCCATAACTCAATTTTAATTACTTAATTTTCTTTATTCTTTCACACCATTGTGAAGTGTTCCCCAATTTGATCTAATTATCAGTATGCTCAGCAGCCTGAGAACTGTAAATCATTGTCCATTATTCATTCAAAAATTTTTCAAGTCAGGGTCAGACATCTGGAATGCACATGAATGGATTTACACTTATCAGAGGCATAACGCCCGAGATCCAAGTTCTCACACACACACCTGATCCATCGTAAAATATATTCTAAAGTAACATACACAATTGTCTTACATTACATTGATCATACAAATGTCAAATATATAATGCCATGTCATATGGATGGATGGAATCAGCTCTAGATTGTAAAGTGGTTTTCTTGAGCTATTTCTGTAACGTGGAAGGAGGACTCAAATGCAGATATTAACAAAAGAATTATTTTATTTTATTTTTAAAGCAAATAAAAGAATAAAATTGGAAAAAACTAGAAACAAAACCAATCGGAAACTCCGATGGGAGCCGCTGGCACTGCAGGCAACAAAAACTGCTATCTGAGCGCGGGTGAGAGAGAGAGGGGAAGCGCTATTGAGCGCTGCAGCGAACCGCTGCTAGAAGGGGAGAAAGGCTCGCTGAGAACCAGCCCCGGTAATTCGGTTAGCCTGGGCGGAGCGCGATCGGCAGCCACTTCGTTGGGGTTCACAGCCGGGGAAGCGCGCCGATCTGAAAAAGACAGAATCTTTTAAAGACGATTAGTCAAGGCAAGGACGTGAATTCGAACCGGGGAAGTTGCCGTGCCAGCCGAACGCTTTACGGTGTCGCCACCCAGCGGTTGCAAAATCCAATTACAATGAAAGCTAAAGCACTGTGAAAGGGCTCGCCACGAGCACGGTTAGCTGGTTGCTAACGAAGCCGCTAGTGCTGAAGCTAACACGTTCAAAACAAAAGCAGCTCGAGGACTGCACGGCGTCACACCACACTGACCCTAACGGAGATAAAGCAAAAGCTATTTACCTCGGCCTTTCAGTCTACACACCCGACTGGCCTAACGCCACCCGGGGTAACCTTCTGGCCCTGAAAAAGGAGAGTGTGGACGAGCTGCCACTTAGAACAAAAGAACAAAAGGTGCGACGCTCGCTGCTGCGCGGAGCTGGCTTAAATAAGCCAGCCCACAGCTGCGGGCGATCAGCCCTAATTAGAGGACCTACTACTTAAGGTCTTTGTTTGCTGAGCTCTGTAACGCCTGCTTCGCCAGGAACCCGGAGTACGTTCACCAGCTACCGCAGGCACCCTAATAATTTCCACCCTAATATTGTCTATGTAATCCCAAGACAACTGTAATTACACTCTTTTATTATACTTTAAGATCTTTAACCCTATCTTCTGTGGTTTTAAATTTTTAAGGGAGCACCTAAATGTTTGACATCTGAGTTAGCATACTCCTAAGTTTATTTATATTACTATGATTTTTTATCATTAATGGCTAAAATTTTGACAAAACTCATGTACATGCAAAGTTTGATTTTTTTATTCCTTTACATTTTTCTTTCACTTAGATGATGGGCTATTTCTATCCACATCAAGACAAAATAATATTTTCAACGTCTCTGTGTAGACCTGCCATAGGTTTTCAAGATCTTCTGGATGGTTTGCTTATCTCTTTCAAGTACAGGGTGGGCCATTTATATGGATACACCTAAATAAAATGGGAATGGTTGGTGATATTAACTTCCTGTTTGTGGCACATTAGTATATGGGAGGGGGAAAACTTTTCAAGATGGGTGGTGACCATGGCGGCCATTTTGAAGTCGGCCATTTTGGATCCAACTTTAGTTTTTTCAATGGGAAGAGGGTCATGTGACACATCAAACTTATTGAGAATTTCACAAGAAAAACAATGGTGTGCTTGGTTTTAACGTAACTTTATTCTTTCATGAGTTATTTACAAGCTATTTACAAGCTTCTCTTTGTTTACAGCCATTGACATGTCGCAGAGGTTAACACGTGAGGAGCGGATAGAAATTGTGTTGATGTCTGGTGAACGCAGTACCCGGGTCATTGCAGCAGATTTCAATGCAAGACACCCTACGAGACCACCCATCTCCCATGCTACAGTTAGCAAACTGCTTGCCAAGTTTCGTGAAACTGGTTCAGTGTTGGATTTGCCAAAATGTGGACGCATGAAAACTGTCACTAATGAAGAAACATCAGTGGCTGTCCTAGCTTCATTCAGCAAAAGCCCACAGCGTAGCACTCGCCGCATGTCACTGGAGAGTGGCATCAGTCATCCCTTCGGCGGATATTAGCTACTCACAAATGGCACCCTTACAAACTCCAGCTGCTGCAGCATCTCAATGAGGATGACCCAGATCGGCGCACTGAATTTGCAGAATGGGCAAAACAAAAATTGGAACAGGACCCTCAGTTTACACAGAACATTTTGTTCAGTGATGAGGCAAACTTTTATGTGAATGGTGAAGTTAACAAACAAAACCACCGCTATTGGTCTGACACTAACCCACATTGGATAGATCCCTCCAAGACTGTTGGAACACAAAAATTTATGGTATGGTGTGGTATATGGGGTACAAAGATAGTGGGGCCATTCTTCATCAATGGAAACCTCAAGGCCACTGGATATTTGAAATTGCTACATGATGATGTGTTTCCCTCTTTATGCACTGAAGCTGGCACGTTCCCTGAGTTTTTCCAGCAAGATGGTGCACCACCACATTATGGGTGTCAGGTCCGAGCATTCCTAGATGAACAGTTTCCTGGAAAGTGGATTGGTCGTCGTGGGCCAGTTGAATGGCCCCCAAGGTCTCCCGATCTGACCCCCTTAGACTTTTATCTTTGGGGTCATCTGAAGGCAATTGTCTAAGATACTGTGAAGATTGGCTGTGAAGATACGAGATGTGCAGCACCTGAAACTACGGAAACTGGAAGCCTGTGCTAGCATTTCTTCTGCGGTGCATTGACAATCCAACACAATGGGCAGCACTTTGAACACATTTTATAAGTGGTCAGAAACTTGTAAATAACTCATACGTTAAAACCAAGCACACCATTGTTTTTCTTGTGAAATTCTTAATAAGTTTGATGTGTCACATGACCCTCTTCCCATTGAAAAAACTAAAGTTGGATCCAAAATGGCCGACTTCAAAATGGCCGCCATGGTCACCACCCATCTTGAAAAGTTTTCCCCCTCCCATATACTAATGTGCCACAAACAGGAAGTTAATATCACCAACCATTCCCATTTTATTTAGGTGTATCCATATAAATGGCCCACCCTGTACTAATTTTTTAATGTACATTGAGGTAAATGTAGACAACTTTACAATCTGCAGTGGAAACCACTTCCACATTTGTCACCCACTGTATAGTAAAGTTAAGAATTTGTTTTTGAAAAAGTCATTTATTAAAATATCAAGAACACATTTCGAGAGAGTGTGTGTGCGTGTGCGTGTGTGTGTGTGTGTATTTAGGATGCCCCACAGTATACTGTTTTTGCTTTATCATAAAACCTTACCATGGCACAAATGCTGAAATGAACATATTTTTTCTTTTGTAAGGACTACAGGAATATGTTGAGGCTGTGTCCTTTCATCATTTCATCAAGCATCATACCCTTATCAGTCTGGAGGAGATAAACGCCTGTCTTATATTCATTACAGATGAGAGGATGGAAACAAAGGTAATTAATGACCTTATGAAAATAAGAGAGGGGGCAGTGTTACATTAAGTAATTGGGTACTGATATGATTTACATTTACATTTAGCAGATGCTTTAATCCAAAACAACTTACACTTGTTACTGAGTACAGTGCAAGCACTGAAAGAGTAAGGGCCTTGCTCAGGAGCTCAAGAGTAACAACTGGGCTGTGGTGGAGCTTAAACTACCAAATTTCTAATTATTAGTTTAGTACCTTAACCACTGGGCCATAACTGCCAACTGCTTTAAACACTTGGGTTAATTTAGTTTAAAAGTATTGTATTGACAACATTCTATGTAGCAATGTACTGATAGTGGCATACCAACAGACTCACTGCCAGCCATAGAGAGCACAATTACTGTGATGTTGTTTTTAATTTGCTTTTTCCCTACTAAATAACAAGGCTTAAAACAGCAGATGTTATTAACAAAACTCTGTAGATAAACATTTCTCTTCAGAACACTCAAGACATTTCACCACATTTCTGTTCCTGTAATTACAGGTTTAAATCAGTGTAAAATAGTCTGTTAGCCACAATTTTTCAACATACTCAGAACTAAATGCATGTCAATTTCCAGATTAATGTCTTGGTCAAGACAGACATTGTATGAAAGCCTGGGTTGTTCTCACACATACCGCATTTGGATGGCATAACAGGAAATATATCTTCTGGATAAAATAAACATTAATTTCATTTTCTTTTATTTGCATTTATATGCCCATTCATTGGGTAAAGTGGAAATATTGTTACTTGATGCCCTACTCTGTATCTGTCATAAATTGTGGCTAACATACTATTTTACACTGATTTAAACCTGTAAGTACAGGTACAGAAATATGGTGAAATGTCTTGAGTGTTCTGAAAGAGAAATGTTTATCTACACAGTTTTATAATGTTCTTGTTATTGAAAGAATTCATCCAAGCCTGTCATTAGTTTACAAAAAGTTAAAACAATACTCCACTAAATATACCTTTTGTTTATATTGACTTTAAATGGTCAGTTTGGTGCTTTATATTTGTTAGAATTTTGACAAATATAAAGATTGTTCTTTTAAGCCTGTAAACCACCTTAACAATGAAGGTCTTCACAACAAGAATTTACAGAACAAAATACATTTTCTTCCTTCCCTCTGACCATGCTTTGTGCCAAATCATGATTACAATCACCTGTTTGGAATGTGTTGTAGGCCTGAAAGGTATATTAACAGTAGAGATGAAGTTGACCAGACAAACATGAACTATCTTGGGTTCATATCTGCAATGGAATAAGAGTCAATGTAAATGTAAGAAACACGGAGTCTTTTTTATTAGCATTCTCTATACTGAAATGCACACATTATTTGCATTTCCCAACTTTTTTCCTGATTTGGGTTGTACATTCAGGTCATAGATATATCCCAATAACCTATAACCACTGAATTTTGGTGGAATTAATTTGAAGCAGAACTCAAGAGAGTTTAACAAAAATTGATGGCACTTTTAGTCCTTTAACAGCTTGCTCAACAATTTGATTGAGCTTCTTCGAGTCTAAATACTTGGGTAAAAATAAGCTGTATTTATGTCATCTTGTTTGGGCCGTATATGCTCCTTGGTTGACGTGATAAACTTAAAAATATTGGTAGATGACACTGTCATTTAAGAAAACACCCTTTTTAACTTGTATGTCAACAACAAGCTAGCAGCTGAAAAATCATTAATGAAAAGTTGGATCATTTTTGTAAAATTTTTGAAGGGAAGGTATTATTTTTTCAATGTAATATCTAGGGGTTTCTAAACATAGTGATTTATTTGAATGATGAAAAATTGTGTGATGTGTAATATTTTGTAAAAAAAAAATAAAAAAAAAATGGGGAGGACCTGCAAACTCCCCACAGAAGGGACCCGGACCGCTCCCCCTGGGAATCAAACCCAGGCCCTTCTTGCTGTAAGATGACAGTGCTACCCACCAAGCCCCATTTATTTTTGTGCATAAAATGGAGTGCTGTGTTGGACTAATTCAGACAAGCAGGTGTCCAGTTCCAGTTCTTTTGAAGAACGTGTTTGCACTTGTGCATTAATATGCATAACCATTGATCTAACTTACAAGGGCAGATTCGCCACGCCTGCTTGCTTGCCTGTCTGTCACACCTCTTACATCATTTAGCTATCAAATTCTTTTGCAGTTTTATTTTGTAGTAGTATCTGTGTGGGTTTCCTCCGGAAGCTCCGATTTCCTCCCACAGTCCAAAGACATGCAAGTGAGTTAAATTGCAAATACAAAATTGTCCACGACAGTGTTCAACATTAAAAACTTAAACTGATGAATCTTGTGTAACCAGTAGTTACCTGCCTTGTCATGAATGTAACCAAAGTGTGTAAAAGATTATGTTAAAATTCTAATAAATAAACAAATGAATTATTCTGTAGTAATGAATTTGCATACAGCAAATGTGCCAGAGTAAAAGTATACATTTTCTTTAGGAAATATAGTGGAGTAAAAGTTGACAGATACTCCAAAAAAATAGTTAAGTACTGTAACGAAGTAATATTACATAGTTACATTACACCACTGAGTATTAGGTATTATACTTGAAAGAAAGTTTATACAATTCTGTGAATTGTAAATCTGCCTTTTTCCAAAATGTCTTCCATTTTTGCAAATAAACACCTAGATTCAGATAATTAAAACACTTTTAATATTAGACAAATAACAGAAGTAGTGCTGTTCAGGCCTACCTGGCTCTATGTGAAAAGGTACATGCTTCCTCAGCTACTAAATAATTTTGTTCAATTGAAAGTTTGGTTCGGCTTCACTACTTGGACAACTTGTCATAATTGACAAAACCATATTTGATTGGATTTTACTCTGACAGTCATGAAAGTGACATATAGACTGTGTGTTTTCATTTATATACACTATATTGCCAAAAGTATTCACTCATCTGCCTTCACATGCATATGAACTTGAGTGACATCACATTCTTCATCCATAGGGTTTAATATGATGTCGGCCCACCCTTTGCAGCTATAACAGCTTCAACTCCTCGGGGAAGGCTTTTCACAAGGTTTAGGAGTGTGTTTATTGGAATTTTTGACCATTCTTCCAGAAGCGCATTTGTGAGGTCAGACACTGATGTTGGACGAGAAGACCTGGCTCGCAGTCTCCGCTCTAATTCATCCCAAAGGTGTTCTATCGGGTTGAGGTCAGGACTCTGTGCAGGCCAGTGAAGTTCTTCCACACCAAACTTGCCCATCTACAGTGTATCACAAAAGTGAGTACACCCCTCACATTTCTGCAAATATTTTATTATATCTTTTCATGGGACAACACTATAGAAATAAAACTTGGATATAACTTAGAGTAGTCAGTGTACAACTTGTATAGCAGTGTAGATTTACTGTCTTCTGAAAATAACTCAACACACAGCCATTAATGTCTAAATGGCTGGCAACATAAGTGAGTACACCCCACAGTGAACATGTCCAAATTGTGCCCAAAGTGTCAATATTTTGTGTGACCACCATTATTATCCAGCACTGCCTTAACCCTCCTGGGCATGGAGTTCACCAGAGCTGCACAGGTTGCTACTGGAATCCTCTTCCACTCCTCCATGATGACATCACGGAGCTGGTGGATGTTAGACACCTTGAACTCCTCCACCTTCCACTTGAGGATGTGCCACAGGTGCTCAATTGGGTTTAGTCCATCACCTTTACCTTCAGCTTCCTCAGCAAGGCAGTTGTCATCTTGGAGGTTGTGTTTGGGGTCGTTATCCTGTTGGAAAACTGCCATGAGGCCCAGTTTTCGAAGGGAGGGGATCATGCTCTGTTTCAGAATGTCACAGTACATGTTGGAATTCATGTTTCCCTCAATGAACTGCAGCTCCCCAGTGCCAGCAACACTCATGCAGCCCAAGACCATGATGCTACCACCACCATGCTTGACTGTAGGCAAGATACAGTTGTCTTGGTACTTCTCACCAGGGTGCCGCCACACATGCTGGACACCATCTGAGCCAAACAAGTTTATCTTGGTCTTGTCAGACCACAGGGCATTCCAGTAATCCATGTTCTTGGACTGCTTGTCTTCAGCAAACTGTTTGCTGGCTTTCTTGTGCGTCAGCTTCCTTCTGGGATGACGACCATGCAGACCGAGTTGATGCAGTGTGCGGCGTATGGTCTGAGCACTGACAGGCTGACCTCCCACGTCTTCAACCTCTGCAGCAATGCTGGCAGCACTCATGTGTCTATTTTTTAAAGCTAACCTCTGGATATGACGCCGAACACGTGGACTCAACTTCTTTGGTCGACCCTGGCGAAGCCTGTTCCGAGTGGAACCTGTCCTGGAAAACCGCTGTATGACCTTGGCCACCATGCTGTAGCTCAGTTTCAGGGTGTTAGCAATCTTCTTATAGCCCAGGCCATCTTTGTGGAGAGCAACAATTCTATTTCTCACATCCTCAGAGAGTTCTTTGCCATGAGGTGCCATGTTGAATATCCAGTGGCCAGTATGAGATAATTGTACCCAAAACACCAAATTTAACAGTTCTGCTCCCCATTTACACCTGGGACCTTGACACATGACACCAGGGAGGGACAACGACACATTTGGGCACAATTTGGACATGTTCACTGTGGGGTGTACTCACTTATGTTGCCAGCCATTTAGACATTAATGGCTGTGTGTTGAGTTATTTTCAGAAGACAGTAAATCTACACTGCTATACAAGCTGTACACTGACTACTCTAAGTTATATCCAAGTTTCATGTCTATAGTGTTGTCCCATGAAAAGATATAATGAAATATTTGCAGAAATGTGAGGGGTGTACTCACTTTTGTGATACACTGTATGTCTTTATGGACCTTGCATTGTGCACTGGTGAGCAGTCATGTTGGAACAGAAAGGGGCCATCCCCAAACTGTTCCCACAACGTTGGGAGCATGAAATTTTCCAAAATCTCTTGGTATGCTGAAACATTGAGTTCCTTTCACTGGAACTAAGAGGCCGAGCCTAGCTCCTGAAAAACAACCCCACACCATAATCCCCCCTCCACCAAACTTTACACTTGGCACAATGCAGTCAGACAAGTACTGTTCTCCTGGCAACTGCCAAACCCAGACTCATCCATGAGATTGCCTGATGGAGAAGTGTGATTCGTCACTCCAGAGAAAATGTCTCCACTGCTCTAGAGTCCAGTGGCGGCATGCTTTTCACCACTGCATCCGACGCCTTTGCATAGCGCTTGATGATGTAAGGCTTGGATGCAGCTACTCGGCCATGGAAACCCATTCCATGAAGCTCTCTACGCACTGTTCTTGAGCTAATGTGAAGGCCACATGAAGTTTGGAGGTCTGTAGCGATTGACTCTGCAGAAAGTTGGCGACCTCTGCACACTATGCGCCTCAGCATCCGCTGACCCTGTTCTGTCATACGTGGCCTACCACTTTGTGGCTGAGTTGCTGTCGTTCCCAATCACTTCTACTTTGTTATAATACCACTGACAGTCGACTGTGGAATATTTAGAAGCGAGGAAATTTCATGACTGGACTTGCACAAGAGACATCCTATCACGGTACCACGCTGGAATTCACTGAGCTCCTGAGAGCGACCCATTCTTTCACTAATGTTTGTAGAAGCAATTGTCTTCATGCCGAAGTGCTTGGTTTTATACACCTGTGGCCATGGAAGTGATTGGAACACCTGAATTCAATTATTTGGATGGGTGAGTGAATACTTTTGGCAATATAGTGTACTAATTGTGCTGCCTGATTATGCTGCAACTTATTTTTATGTGAACATTAATGAAAGTCTGCACACTGTGGTTCTAAAAATATCAGTTTTACTGAGCCCTTAATAATCCTAATTATAATGGCACCTTAGACTTTGCAGCTTCTTACATCTTATTTTCTTTTTGGTTTAGGTATATGACAAGAGTTTGTGGTCAGGAGCCCACGTGTTGACTTTTCAAGTTACACCCACCGACTACCTGCTGGGTGTGGCAGATCTGACTGGTGAGCTTATGCGTATGTGCATCAGCAGAGTTGGAAATGGTGATATGGAAACACCATTTAAGCTCTGTAACTTCCTGCGTCAGATCTATGATGGCTTCTGTTATATTGGTAATGTGGGACCTTATGAGGTTTCCAAAAAGCTGCATACTCTCCGACAGAGTCTTAGCAAGGTGGAAGATGCCTGTTATACTCTTAAAGTGCGTGGTTCAGAAATCCCCAAACACATGCTTGCTGATGTTTTCTCAGGCAGGACAACAGTGTTTGACCAAGATGAAGGAGTAGCATAAAGCTGTGTTTTTTATTATTATTTTTTTTCCATCTGTTTATCTTCAACATTTGATGGCTTTCTACTAATGCTGTAACATTTTCCATGTTACAATTTGAATATATGTTGATTAACAGAAAATCAAAATGATGCTACCTTACCATAACACATGTATTTAATGAGTAAAAATATCTAAACTATAAGAAAAAAATTTATATTTGGCTGATGGACACCACACCCAGTGTGACTCTGACCACATTTTAGTAAATAATTAAATAATTATTTCAATGGTTGGAATAAAATTTATTATATTTTAGGATAAAATCCAGCGTAGAAACTACCTTTGTTTAAGTTGTGCTCTGGTCATCCTGTTCCTTTCTATGTTTATCGACACTAGATATTGGCCGAAAACTAAAATTGTATGGCATTGTAATCTAGTGGGTTAAACTAAGAAATTTGATGCAATTAATATTTTCTCTTGTATTATTCATGTTTTCTTTATACTCTGGTAACACCATGTGAAAATGTAAATTTCAGGCCTGGGTACTTATGCGATTTCCAGTACATCTGAAAGCTAGGTTCTTTAAGGGAGCTTGGCTACAGTAAAAGTGATTTACTTTTCTAGGTAAATGGTCAATTTTTTGTTGTTTTCCCCCCTTTTTTACCCAATCCAGTCATGGCCTGTTCGGAGCCTATTTTTCTCTTGTTACTGCCACCGCCTCTAATAAAGGAGGGCCAAGGCTGTCACATGCCCCCTTCGACCTGTGCACAGCTGACAGTTGCTTTTTTTCACCTGACAGGGGGTGGGGTCTCAGAGCACAATATCGTGTGTGGAGAGCCATATGGCCATCCAGGATTAGTTGCTCCCCGTGTATGGCTCTTGACCGTTAAGCAAAGGCTACAATTGCACCAGCGATGAGGAATCCTGTTTTAGGCAATGTCCTTCCCTCTACAGACACACGCAAATCGTGTATGAGATCTCAGCACTGGTGGGCTAGCATGTTTTACCGCTGTGCCACTTGAGCAACCCCTATGTGTCATTTCTTATTTAAAGTTTTATTATGGCTGCAGTTTCCTCCCACAGTCCAAAAACTTGCATTCAGGTTAACTGGAGATACAAAATTGCATTGTTGTGTTTGTTATATGATATGCAGATGTCTGTATTGATTAAGTAACTTCAAAATATTTGTGTGCTGCTGTTAAGTTTGCTTTTTGCCTGGAATAAACATTCTGTTGCTGTTTACCAAACATTACTGTTTGTCACCATCTTTAAATAAATATTGCATATTTATGTTGTTTTAGATCATGAGTTGTTTTTGAAGCACAATTTGCAAGCATTGCAGTTAGTTAGCTAAACTGTAACTTTAGGCAAAACTTAGAATTTAGCAGATTTTAGCATTCATCGGTATGCAATTGACACCAGGGACATGCGGTCAGGTGAACTGTGCTATAAATGTAATTTCTGTATGATTCCAAAAATTCAAATAATTTATATGGTCAAAATCTTTGAATTTGTGTATTTTTTGTTCACATACAGAAAGAGATGCAATGTGAGGCACTTTGTAGGCATTTTCCATAGTCTAGGTGTTGTATTTAACCTATTTGCTTAACTTAGGCCCTACCTAATTCACGGCCGTGAAAATCGTGTCACGAACCGTGAAATAAGCTGTATGCAATTTGCAATTTGCTGTGAAATTCAAATTTTAAAGTTTGTGTTTAGCGATTTTTCATTCACATAGCATTCAAGTGTCTCATGTTTACTGGTTAATTTGGACTATAAGGCGATCCTATCAATCCTATGAAATGTGGCACTTTCTTTAAAAATTTGTGAAATCTGTGATTTTTTAAAAACTAGGTTCATGAAATTAAGCACAGTGAATTTCGTAGAGCCCTATGTATAACATATTTAGTCTTGCTGATCGGACAGAAAACTGCACTGAAAATGCACAAGGTGAGGCAGCCATTACCTACAGTAAGACTTACATTTGTAAGTCTGGCTCTGAAAACCTCACAGCGTGTCACTGGTTAACACTAATTCAGAAACTCAAAAAGCAGTAAATTGTACTAAGCTAACTATAGTTAATGATTTACATTAACATACAGTGCCTTGCAAAAGTATTCAGCCCCCTTGAACTTTTCAACCTTTTGCCACATTTCAGGCTTCAAACATAACGATATGAAATTGTAATTTTTTGTGAAGAATCAACAACAAGTGGGACACAATCGTGAAGTAGAACGAAATTTATTGGATATTTTAAACTTTTTTTAGAAATAAAAAACTAAAAAGTGGGGCGTGCAATATTATTCAGCCCCTTTACTTTCAGTGCAGCAAACTCACTCCAGAAGTTCAGTGAGGATCTCTGAATGATCCAATGTTGACCTAAATGACTGATGGTGATAAATAGAATCCACCTGTGTGTAATCAAGTCTCCGTATAAATGCACCTGCTCTGTGATAGTCTCAGAGTTCTGTTTAAAGCGCAGAGAGCATCATGAAGACTAAGGAACACACCAGGCAGGTCCGAGATACTGTTGTGGAGAAGTTTAAAGCCGGATTTGGATACAAAAAGATTTCCCAAGCTTTAAACATCTCAAGGAGCACTGTGCAAGCGATCATATTGAAATGGAAGGCGTATCAGACCACTGCAAATCTACCAAGACCCGGCCGTCCCTCTAAACTTTCAGCTCAAACAAGGAGAAGACTGATCAGAGATGCAGCCAAGAGGCCCATGATCACTCTGAATGAACTGCAGAGATCTACAGCTGAGGTGGGAGACTCTGTCCATAGGACACAATCAGTCGTACACTGCACAAATCTGGCCTTTATGGAAGAGTGGCAAGAAGAAAGCCATTTCTCAAAGATATCTATAAAAAGTCACCTGGGAGACACACCAAACATGTGGAAGAAGGTGCTCTGGTCAGATGAAACCAAAATCGAACTTTTTGGCCACAATGCAAAACGTTATGTTTGGCGTAAAAGCAACACAGCTCATCACCCTGAACACACCATCCCCACTGTCAAACATGGTGGTGGCAGCATCATGGTTTGGGCCTGCTTTTCTTCAGCAGGGACAGGGAAGATGGTTAAAATTGATGGGAAGATGGATGGAGCCAAATACAGGACCATTCTGGAAGAAAACCTGTTGCAGTCTGCAAAAGACCTGAGACTGGGACGGAGATTTATCTTCCAACAAGACAATGATCCAAAACATAAAGCAAAATCTACAATGGAATGGTTCACAAATAAACGTATCCAGGTGTTAGAATGGCCAAGTCAAAGTCCAGACCTGAATCCCATCGAGAATCTGTGGAAAGAGCTGAAAACTGCTGTTCACAAACGCTCTCCATCCAACCTCACTGAGCTCGAGCTGTTTTGCAAGGAAGAATGGGCAAATATTTCTGTCTCTCGATGTGCAAAACTGATAGAGACATACCCCAAGCGACTTGCAGCTGTAATCGCAGCAAAAGGTGGCGCTACAAAGTATTAACGCAAGGGGGCTGAATAATATTGCACGCCCCACTTTTCAGTTTTTTATTTCTAAAAAAAGTTTAAAATATCCAATAAATTTCGTTCCACTTCACGATTGTGTCCCACTTGTTGTTGATTCTTCACAAAAAATTACAATTTCATATCGTTATGTTTGAAGCCTGAAATGTGGCAAAAGGTTGAAAAGTTCAAGGGGGCTGAATACTTTTGCAAGGCACTGTATAGTGCATTTCCTGGCTTGCAAAACTGCAACCTTAATGAAACCTTTAAGTTGACTTTTTCCCCAGTAGTCACTATAATTTGCACTTTGGCTGTAGACATTTTTGCAACAAATTAATAGCTCCGAGTATTAAATTATGAATACAACGATCTTAACAGCCACGTCCATATTGTCAAATTTTATCACGTCCATCGCCAGGACAGTACAATGGCTAGTCATTTGCAAAATTCCTGTGAACTATCTAAGTTATATAATAGGCCAGGGTTTTTCAAACTTTTTTTCTGGTGACCCACATTTTGTCCATGATTTTTTCATGTGACCCAGGCAACATAAATATATACTGGTGCTGGTCATAAAATTAGAATATCATGAAAAAGTTGATTTATTTCAGTAATTCCATTCAAAAAGTGAAACTTGTATATTATATTCATTCATTACACACAGACTGATATATTTCAAATGTTTATTTCTTTTAATGTTGATGATTATAACTGACAACTAATGAAAACCCCAAATTCAGTATCTCAGAAAATTAGAATATTACTTAAGACCAATACAAAAAAAGGATTTTTAGAAATGTTGGCCAACTGAAAAGTATGAACATGAAAAGTATGAGCATGTACAGCACTAGTTGGGACTCCTTTTGCCTGGATTACTGCAGCAATGCGGCGTGGCATGGAGTCCATCAGTGTGTGGTACTGTTCAGGTGTTATGAGAGCCCAGGTTGCTCTGATAGTGGCCTTCAGCCCTTCTGAATTGCTGGGTCTGGCGTATCGCATCTTCCTCTTCACAATACCCCATAGATTTTCTATGGGGTTAAGGTCAGGCGAGTTTGCTGGCCAATTAAGAACAGGGATACCATGGTCCTTAAACCAGGTACTGGTAGCTTTGGCACTGTGTGCAGGTGCCAAGTCCTATTGGAAAAGGAAATCTGCATCTCCATAAAGTTGGTCAGCAGCAGAAAGCATGAAGTGCTCTAAAACTTTCTGGTAGACAGCTGCGTTGACCTTGGACCGCAGAAAACACAGTGGACCAACACCAGCAGATGACATGGCACTCCAAACCATCACTGACTGTGGAAACTTTACACTGATCCTCAAGCAACGTGGATTCTGTGCCTCTCCTCTCTTCCTCCAGACTCTGGGACCTTGATTTCCAAAGGTAATGCAAAATTTACTTTCATCAGAGAACATAACTTTGGACCACTCAGCAGTCCTTTTTGTCTTTAGCCCAGGCGAGACACTTCTGACGCTGTCTCTTTTTCAAGAGTGGCTTGACACAAGGAATGCGACAGCTGAAACCCATGTCTTGCATACGTCTGTGCGTGGTGGTTCTTGAAGCACTGACTCCAGCTGCAGTCCACTCTTTGTGAATCTCCCCCACATTTTTGAATGGGTTTTGTTTCACAATCCTCTCCAGGGTGCGGTTATCCCTATTGCTTGTACACTTTTTTCTACCACATCTTTTCCTTCCCTTCTCCCCTCTATTAATGTGCTTGGACACAGAGCTCTGTGAACAGCCAGCCTCTTTAGCAATGACCTTTTGTGTCTTGCCCTCCTTGTGCAAGGTGTCAATGGTCGTCTTTTGGACAACTGTCAAGTCTTCCCCATGATTGTGTAGCCTACAGAACTAGACTGAGAGACCATTTAAAGGCCTTTGCAGGTGTTTTGAGTTAATTAGCAGATTAGAGTGTGGCACCAGGTGTCTTCAATATTGTACCTTGTCACAATATTCTAATTTTCTGAGATACTGAATTTGGGGTTTTCATTAGTTGTCAGTTATAATCATCAACATTAAAAGAAATAAACATTTGAAATATATCAGTCTGTGTGTAATGAATTAATATAATATACAAGTTTCACTTTTTGAATCCCATTGTGGTTCACAACAAGAGAGGGCAACACTTTTAGAGAAGGGGATTTGTTTGTTTGTTAGGATTTTAACGTCATGTTTTACACTTTTGGTTACATTCATGACAGTAACGGTAGTAACTTATTACACAAAATTCATCAGTTCACAAGTTTAATATCAAACACAGTCATGGACAATTTAGTGTCTCCAGTTCACCTCCATAGCATGTCTTTGGACTGTGGGAGGAAACCAGAGCACCTGGAGGAAACCCACGCAGGCACGGGGAGAACATGCAAACTCCACACAGAAAGAACCCGGACCACCCCATGATGTTGGGGACGAACCCAGGACTTTCTTGCTGTGAGGCGACAGTGCAACCCACTTAGCCATCGTGCCGCCCTTAGAGCAGGGGAACAGTTTACAAATCCAAACTATCTTTAAAGACCCTGGCACTCGTTTTTTGTTTTTTCTTGACTGGCTAAGTAGCAACGCGATTAGCTTGTAGCTCACTGCCTTCTCCTCTTTCTCTCGTTTGCTATTGAAGATTGCACACCTTTTCAGTTGTTTCTGTAGCCAGTCTCAGTCTGTAATTTTTTCTTGGCAGTTGACCTATTCATTTTTCAGCTCCGATATGTACAGTGTATCACAAAAGTGAGTACACCCCTCACATTTCTGCAAATATTTCATTATATCTTTTCATGGGACAACACTATAGACATGAAACTTGGATATAACTTAGAGTAGTCAGTGTACAACTTGTATAGCAGTGCAGATTTACTGTCTTCTGAAAATAACTCAACACACAGCCATTAATGTCTAAATGGCTGGCAACATAAGTGAGTACACCCCACAGTGAACATGTCCAAATTGTGCCCAAAGTGTCAATATTTTGTGTGACCACCATTATTATCCAGCACTGCCTTAACCCTCCTGGGCATGGAATTCACCAGAGCTGCACAGGTTGCTACTGGAATCATCTTCCACTCCTCCATGATGACATCACGGAGCTGGTGGATGTTAGACACCTTGAACTCCTCTACCTTCCACTTGAGGATGCGCCACAGGTGCTCAATTGGGTTTAGTCCATCACCTTTACCTTCAGCTTCCTCAGCAATGCAGTTGTCATCTTGGAGGTTGTGTTTGTGGTCGTTATCCTGTTGGAAAACTGCCATGAGGCCCAGTTTTCGAAGGGAGGGGATCATGCTCTGTTTCAGAATGTCACAGTACATGTTGGAATTCATGTTTCCCTCAATGAACTGCAGCTCCCCAGTGCCAGCAACACTCATGCAGCCCAAGACCATGATGCTACCACCACCATGCTTGACTGTAGGCAAGATACAGTTGTCTTGGTACTTCTCACCAGGGCACCGCCACACATGCTGGACACCATCTGAGCCAAACAAGTTTATCTTGGTCTCGTCAGACCACAGGGCATTCCAGTAATCCATGTTCTTGGACTGCTTGTCTTCAGCAAACTGTTTGTGGGTTTTCTTGTGCGTCAGCTTCCTTCTGGGATGACGACCATGCAGACCGAGTTGATGCAGTGTGCGGCGTATGGTCTGAGCACTGACAGGCTGACCTCCCACGTCTTCAACCTCTGCAGCAATGCTGGCAGCACTCATGTGTCTATTTTTTAAAGCCAACCTCTGGATATGACGCCGAACACGTGGACTCAACTTCTTTGGTCGACCCTGGCGAAGCCTGTTCCGAGTGGAACCTGTCCTGGAAAACCGCTGTATGACCTTGGCCACCATGCTGTAGCTCAGTTTCAGGGTGTTAGCAATCTTCTTATAGCCCAGGCCATCTTTGTGGAGAGCAACAATTCTATTTCTCACATCCTCAGAGAGTTCTTTGCCATGAGGTGCCATGTTGAATATCCAGTGGCCAGTATGAGAGAATTGTACCCAAAACACCAAATTTAACAGCCCTGCTCCCCATTTACACCTGGGACCTTGACACATGACACCAGGGAGGGACAACGACACATTTGGGCACAATTTGGACATGTTCACTGTGGGGTGTACTCACTTATGTTGCCAGCTATTTAGACATTAATGGCTGTGTGTTGAGTTATTTTCAGAAGACAGTAAATCTACACTGCTATACAAGTTGTACACTGACTACTCTAAGTTATATCCAAGTTTCATGTCTATAGTGTTGTCCCATGAAAAGATATAATGAAATATTTGCAGAAATGTGAGGGGTGTACTCACTTTTGTGATACACTGTATATTATTCTGAATAAAAGGTTTGAACAGCAGCAACTACAGTAGGCTCAACACAGATCTGAGCTGCAGCACTGTAATAAAGCCCGCACTAGGGGGCGTTCATGATGTGCCTGTTAAAAACAATCCTGTTTATGTGAGCCTGTTAAAAATATATTTATTTTAATTATTTATTTATTTTTGGGCCACCCATTTTTTTTGGCTCACGACCCATCCAAGGGTCGTGACCCAGAGATTGAAAAACCCTGTTCTACACAACCTACATCACATACACCCATGGATAGGCAAAACAACAACATGTCCACAACATTCTAATGCTAATTCAAGACCTGAAGGAAGCCCTGCAGGGGATCCTGCTGTTCCTCCTGCATCTCATATGCAATTTGTTTTTGCTTGGCATACAGCCTCACATGTCCATGCTTTTTACAAGGAACTTCTGGACTTCCTAAAAATTAGGAATAATAAATCTGCTGATTTATCTATTGCTTCGAATTGTAAGCCTGAAAAGAATGATACCCCTAGTGCTTTTGTAGTTCGATACTTTAAAACCTGGGAAGATGGAGTGGGACTACCCCTTGAATATGGTTCTGATTTACGTCTTGCTATAAACACTTGCTTGAATAATATGCATGCAGATGACGCTCAGGTTATGCGTTTACAACCAGGCATAACTGACGTGAATTAGAAGGTGCTGGAGCATTTCCTGTTAAGCGTACTAGATCTTCTGCTGTGTCTGTTTCTTGTGTACAGGATGCTTCATGGGGTACGGTCAGGAAGAATGTTAAAAAGGGAATTGTTATTATTGTGGAAAACCTGGCCATTGGGAGCGTGAGTGTTTTAAAAAAAAAAAGAAAAACTTAACTAAACTAAACTAAAAAACATGAACAGGGTACAGGCTTTGAACATATTCAATCGCGTCCCAACAAACAAACATGAAAAAACATGAACAGGGTACAGGCTTTGAACATATTCAATCGCGTCCCAACAAACAACCAGGAGTCCACTAAGGGTTGTTTGGAAGAGGAGCCTGTTGCTTCTGAGATGGAGCGCCCTTTTGTTTATCATTCTTAATTTTACCTTTGCTCTGGTATGGCTGCGTACCATAGGTCCCACCTACACCAATGATGGTATATCAAGCCACTCCCCCAGCTCCTCCTAATTCACAATAGAGCTGCCCGCACACCAGAGACCCTAAGGTGCAAATAGATTGGTCCTGTGTAACTACCACCCTGTCTGATAAGTTTTCTACTTTACCTTTATTGTCTTTACAGGTAGAGGATGAAGTTTATGACTTTCTTGTGGACACTGGTGCCACCTGTTCTTCCTTAAGTGGTCGCCAGTATAATGGTCCAGTGTCTAACAACAAAGTCTGTGGGTACAGAAGGGGTCTCAACCAATTGTTCAATTACACATCTGTTATCTGTTGATACGGTTCTACAACCAACCATTTCCTTTACTCATCGATTTGTGGTTATTCCTAACTTGCCTTTTAATTTGTTGGGACGCGATTAAATGCACAAACTAGGCATCACTATTTCCTTTAATTCTGAGGCTGGTGTTTTCTCTGTTTCAAACGATCATCCACAGTCACAGAATGTACAATGTTCTCATGCTCTTTCCTCCTTTGCTATCCCTGAATGCCTGTCCTCAGTTCCTATTTCATTGTGGGCCACCCACAAGAACGAGGCTGGCCTTATTCCATGCAATCCTGACCAAGCACATTTGAGGACACAGGATCCAGTATTTGTAAAGCAATATCCCCTGTCTGCTGATGAGGAAAGTGGAATACAACCTGTCATCTTATCACTGTTAGCTCAAGGCATCATTGTTCCTACTATCTTTGCCTATAACAGTCTTGTGAACCCAGTTTTGAAACCAGATGGCACATATAGGTTTACACAAGATCTGAGAAAAATCAATGATCGAACTATTCCCATTGCTCCAGTGGTACCGGATGTAGACTTACATCTATACCTGCCTCTTACCAATGGTACACAGTTGTTGACATTTGCTCTGCTTTTTTCTCTATTCCTGTACATCCTGACACACAACCTATGTTTGCGTTTACCTTTAAAAACTCCCAATTCACATGGACCCGCATGCCTCAAGGATTCATTGATAGTCCAGCAGTTTTTTCTGCTGTGGTCAGACATGCCTTGAAAGGTCTTATCTTACCTACGGGCTCTACAGTTTTCTGGGACTGGTAAATTACTGTAGGCAGTGGGTTCCTGATAACATATTACAATCAAATTCTATGTGATGGATGCTCCGCTACTGATCTTTCTGCCAAGGTGGAGTGGACGCAGGAGAAAACGGCAGCATTCCAGTCTCTCAAGTCAGCTCTCTGCTCTGCCCCAGCTCTGGGATTGCCCAGGTATGATTTGCCTTTCCATCTCTATGTTTCTGAAAATGGCTCATCTGTTTCTGCTGTGTTGGCACAAGAACATGGCGGACCAGGTTTGAGACCTGTGGCAAATCTATCCAAAGTCTTGGATAAATTGGTCCAAGAAATGCCAGCCTGTCTCAGGGCTACTGCAGCTTGTGCTATGATGGTACAGGATGCACAGAAAATAGTCCTATCTTACCCACTCATTCTGCACACACCACACCAAGTTATTCATATTTTGCAAAACATTAGGACACAACATAAGTAGTATATATAATGCACTACCTGTCAAAATATGATTTATGACCCTTGATTTATGACCCCTTGCCCCCACCTCTGTGAGAGTCAGGCTAGTTTGATTGACAGGTCATGTTGACTGACAAGCCATGGGTCCCTCAGACCCCTCCCTCAGACCCCCACCCACCCATCCCTCCCAACCCCACCCACACACACACACACACAAACACAAACCTAGGTTTTTTAACAACAATTGTTTTATGACAAACCACATTTTGTAACAATGTCTGTATATAGTGTTTAAGCAGCCGTACACTGTTGGGTTTCTAAGAGAAAAGCTTTAAAATGGCTACCGTATGTGTAAATCAGACACATTTTTAGTATTTTACAGCAACACTGTTGTTAGACCTAGTGTTCGTGAAACCAATTTGGTTTTTGTACCAAGGAGAAAAAGATAGACAAGGCATTGGCGGTAGGCATAGCAAGTATTTTAAGGAAAAGTTAAAATAAAACCTATTTGATTCTTTGGCTTACGATAATTGTAGGTCTAATAAAGAGTAAAGAGGCATGCATTGTTTTGTCTGTTAAAAAAAACATCAAACACATACACCCACACATCACTCCACCACTACTCATACACTTACACTTATTTATGTTAGTGTTTTAAAGCCAACATCATGATTAATGATGGCTAAATATAAATTTATATTTTAAAATAATTGTATTATGAAACAAATAAACGAGAAACTTAGTTTTTTCTTTACAGGACAATACACACACACACACCCCTCTCCCCAATCCCACACCCACCAAACCACAGACCCCCACCCCACACACCTCTCCCTACCCCCGCCTCATCAATCATGATTGACTAGTAATATTGAATGACAGAAATGGGGTCACACAGACACATAAGTTATATAAGCTAGTGTTTTAAAGTATGCATCATTGATTAATGCTAACTAAATATAAATGTGTATTTTAAATTAAATGTTTAATAAACAAATACATTAGAAACTTTTAGTTTTCTTCACAGGCCAACACAACATCATAAACACATCCACACACCCCAACACCTCAAGGGCTCATCTGGTTAGGGCACCTCATAGTTTCTAACATCAAAAGTCAATTAGGTGCGATGTCTCTATATATGTTAATGTTTAAGGTTTAGTTTTAAGGCTAAGGGTTATCTTTACTACAAAGGATTTGCAGATATACACCTCACCCCACAAATGGTGGGCACAAACACATTTCCAAAGGTTTACGAAACCCCATATCACACAGACTGCTAAATCTTTTTAGATATTTTACAGTTACACCGGTTGTTAGTTCTTGTGTTCGTGAAACCAAACTGGTTTTTGCACCAAGGAGAAAAAGATATGTCAAAGTATATGGCAACGGTATTGCAACCACTTTAAGGATGTTAAAATAACCTATTTGATTCTCGGGGGTGGTTATGACGATTGTGGATAAACAAAAGACTATCACTGCCCACCCCTGTTTTGTTTGTTAAGAGAAACAACAACACAGTCACTTACACATCCCGCATCACTCCACCGCAACTCAGACACAAACGCGATTTAAGTTAGCGTCTTAAAGCAAAACATCATTGATTATTGCTAACTAAATAAAAAAGTATATTTTTATTAATGTATAATAAAACAAATACATTAGAAACTTTTAGTTTTCTTCACAGGCCAACACAACATCATAACACACCCACACACCTCACACCTCAAGGGCTTATCTGGTTAGGTCTCTAACATCAAAAGATTTTATGGCTTTCCCAATGCTGTGACAATGTCTGTATATAGTATTTAAGCATTCACACACAGTTGGGTTTCTAAGACAAAGCTTTAAATGTCTACCGCATGTGTAAATCAGATACTTTTGAGATATTCTACAGATACAACAAACTGTAGTTCCAGCGTTCATGAAACAAATTTGACTTTTGATCCAAGAAAGAAGAGATATGTCAATGCATATGGCAGCCGGAATTGCGACCACTTTAAGGAAGTTAAAATTAACCTATTTGATTTTCGGGGGCTTATGATGGGTTGAATAAAGAGTATCACGGCATACCCTGTTTTGTCTGTTAAAGAAACATCAACCACATTCACTTACACCTCTCGCATCACTCCACCACTACTCAGACACAAAAGCGCTTTAAGTTAGTGTCTTAAAGCAAACATAATTTGATTAATGATAACTAAATATAAAATTATATTTTAAATTAAATGTATAATAAAACAAATAAATGAGATTCTTAGTTTTTCTTCACAGACCAACACAACAATCATAAACACACACACACACACACACACACACACATTCACACCCCACACACAAACGCACCTATAGCCACCGTTCCTAAGACACTAAAACTACATTTTCCTAAGACTGAAGACATTTTTTAACCAAGCGATTTTATTTTTTGTGAATGGCAAAATACATTAAGATAAGATAAGACTTTATGACCCCCTTTAGGGAAATTAACTTGTTACAGCGGTATGAAGACAGGAAAAAATTGAAAGAATTACAACTAAGAAAAAATATTGCACACATAGTGTGTAGTTGTTTACTCTAAAAAAACATCTAACAATAATATATACATTACAAAATATTGCACACATAGTGTGTAGTTATTTACTCTAAAAAATATCTAACAATAATATATTCATTCGAAATATGCAAATATATTAGGTTATTGCACTTTTTGTAAATAAATACATATTGCACTTGTTATTACACCATGACAGCTTGGCTATCATACTCCTTTCTCCCACCTCCTCTATAGGTTCTGAGATTTAGCAAGTGATTGTGCTGTCAAATTTAGTTTTATACAATGTGGATAAAGGTTCCACATACATTTTCTTATTAGCTTATTAACCTACAAAACTACACACTAGATAATTACTTAATCACAAAATGAAAAAGTTACCAAATACATTTTTATACATGTATAACACATATATACTTTATAATACACCTATAGCTGTATTGCTAAACCACTAATTACACTTAAAACAATTACAACTTAAAATACAAATGAAATCTTGCTTGTTGCCCCAAAACTTTTCCAGTCTTTGTTCGAATGTGGATGGTGCATCCGTCCTTCATATCTATTGCATTCAAACTCTGGACCCCACTCTCTCCCACAATTTCTGTTCTGCTCTTCCATCTTTCTTCAAAGATCAACTAAAAACTTTCTTCTTCACAGCTCATTACTTTTCTTCATCCATCTTTTACTCTTTTTTATGTTTTCCTCTTCTTCATATACCTATCATAAGTATCATTGTGAAAAAGTTATATAAATAGAGTTATTTAATATTATTATTATTATTGTTGTAGTATTTAAGATGCTTTAACTTGCTGTTTTTGCATTAAAGTAGTTAGCTTGCTACACATTTGTACAGCGTTTTGTGTAAAAAATAATATTATGTTAATCATTAACCAGTTTCACACAAGGTTTTTCCCAACTACACTTTCTTAAAGCGATGCAGCCATAAATTTCGCCTGTAGTTATCAACATATTTGTTTGGGTCTAATCATGTTGTAAGAAGGTGTGATGCTAATGAGGTGGCTGGGTAGGTAATACATTTACATAAGTCATTGTTTTTTGTTGTTATTGTTCTTTTCTTGGTACAGGAAAGATTTAAGATTCTTGTCCATTGTAATCACTAATGCTATAGAATGGTGCATAATATAAGGTTATAATTTATTCCTTTAACATAAGAGCACACATTTTCCTGCATACATCAAAATGAGAAACATTAATGCTGGCACAGTTATACTTTTAACTTTTAACATATTCTTCACAACACAGCAGTAGTACAAGCCAAAGTATGAAAAGTCACACAGGATCACTATTTAAAGTGACAAAACTCTTAACTCAGTACATGCATCACATATGTTGTTTAATTATTGTAGTTAATTATTGTTCACTACATATACTAGGTTATCAATAATGCTGTGAAGTTTTTTTTTGTTAAGTCCATTGCACTTGGTTATTATTATTGTTTATAAATATTAAAAACTTAGATTTATAATCATCCATAGTATTACAGAATTGACACAGAATGTTGTAGAAGAAAGGCCTTTAAGTTTAAATGTCTTAAATAATTATTTAAATGTTTTTACATCAACCGATAAATGTCGGTGAAAAAATGGTCGGTTAAAATGTATTGTTCATATAATTATGTATAGTTAGTAATTAACAAGACTGTCTGACCTTGTAATTCTGACTTTGTAAAGCATCATCTATTGTTTTTAACTAAATAAGTTTATCATGTCTAGAATCTTGCTTGAAATAAAAAAGATTATGGTGAAATACATGATTGTAACTGTAAGATTAACAAAAAAAGAAAAGAAAAAAAAGCATATTTACACCTCAAACTCAAGAAGGGAAATGTCTAAACATTCACTTATACTGTTCTGTCTACAAAACAGATGGCAAACTTTGTTAGCTCAATAATATGATGCACAAGACTTTAGTATTCTTCAAAAGAATGTAAAGACTCATTTCTCAATTTCATTTGTTGTTTGATATAATTTTTTTAGAAGTTGGAAGGTTTTCAATTTGGGCTCATCATTAAATATAATTGGTTTCTAAATAAAATGTGTTTGTATTGACACAATAAAAAATCCTATTAAATCGCAATACATAACGTATTAGTCCATAGATATGTTTTAAACTGTGTTACGAGAAATAATGAAAATACTGCTCAGTCTAATTCTTGAAATGCCGGATTAATCTGAAGTTATGTTTATTTTAGACATACATTTTTACACACAGACAAGGTGAGCATTTTCAACACCCTGCGTCATGTATATTTTAATAGCTGCATCTTAGTAGATTTTACTCAAACAATGCAGCACTATATTAATATTATAAATATTTTACATTATATAATTCATTTAATTCAACATCAATGATTGATTACCATAAACAAAGTCGCAAAAATTGACAGACAACATTTTTGTACAACTTTTTTAATTGTTTTGCTCAATTAATGGAAATGCATTTACACTTAAACAGTATAGTGGAAAAATTGTCTTTTAACCAGCGTGTTTGTAAAGTCTCACTTACTACACAAAAGTAAAAATGGAAATGGAAAACAAATAAAAGTCACAGTGTAAAGTCAAAATAAATATCTTTCAAACTTTTTTCTGAAGTCTTGCAGAAAAAATAAAAAGTAAAAGTGTAAGAGAAACACTCGCTGAAGGTGGACTGTAGTTCTCCTCCTGAACTTCTTTCACCTAAGACAAAAATTAAAAAATAACATTATAAGTTAGTAATTATGAAGTTTACGTAGAGCTCAGAATGTTATGTTACATATTATCATTTAATTTTACTTTCTCAAGGTTTGCTCAAAGGTCGCTTAATAAAGCACATTTATATATGAAAGACCCAAGACTACATCCTAATACAGATTTATTTTCTAGTGGCAATATGAGCTTTCATGATCATGAGACAAAAGAAGTATTTTAGAACCAACATGTTAAGTCTACATTCATTAAAAATAACATGTTATCACTATTAACATAACTACATAACATTAATTCTGCGATGCTAACAGATGCTAATTTGGCGCCTTGTGTGTAGAAAGTTAAACAACTTTGTAAATATTAATAACTGGCACGGTAATGTAATTTCTTAAAAATGATAACACTTACCATAAAACAGTCCCCTTTAGCCAAAGCATGTCCTCAACAACCGAAAAACTTTGTGGTGAGAAGATCAGCACCTACTTGCTATGCACTCCGTGTGTGAAACAACATGTCCGGACTTGCCAGCCAATCAATCGCATTGCGCATGCGTGGAATGTATAGTAAAAACTTACTAATAGTTTTAAGTTTTGCTTTGCTTCAATCCAAGAAATAAAAAAACATAGTCAATTTTACTTGGTATTTAGAAAATTTACGAATGTATTTAATGACAAATAGTTACAAAGAAACACCAAGTAACACAATAAATTATATGTGAAATTCTTACGTAGCAAGACTGTACTAAAATATTCTTGTATAAATCTGTTGATGCATGCTCAATAATCCAGGTACACAAATAGACTGAAGAAGTTATTCGGATTGAGTGACGAAACGTATCTCTACTACAAACTTGTGTCCAGATTAACTGATTCAACTTTGTGGATTCTTGTATAAAGTACTTTTTAAAGTACTTTTTCTTGTTTCATATACCCTATCATTCATGGCGCATGTGTTGAAAATGCTCACCTTGTCTGTGTGTAAAAATGTATGTCTAAAATAAACATAACTTCAGATTAATCCGGCATTTCAAGAATTAGACTGAGCAGTATTTTCATTATTTCTCGTAACACAGTTTAAAACATATCTATGGACTAATACGTTATGTATTGCGATTTAATAGGATTTTTTATTGTGTCAATACAAACACATTTTATTTAGAAACCAATTATATTTAATGATGAGCCCAAATTGAAAACCTTCCAACTTCTAAAAAAATTATATCAAACAACAAATGAAATTGAGAAATGAGTCTTTACATTCTTTTGAAGAATACTAAAGTCTTGTGCATCATATTATTGAGCTAACAAAGTTTGCCATCTGTTTTGTAGACAGAACAGTATAAGTGAATGTTTAGACATTTCCCTTCTTGAGTTTGAGGTGTAAATATGCTTTTTTTTCTTTTCTTTTTTTGTTAATCTTACAGTTACAATCATGTATTTCACCATAATCTTTTTTATTTCAAGCAAGATTCTAGACATGATAAACTTATTTAGTTAAAAACAATAGATGATGCTTTACAAAGTCAGAATTACAAGGTCAGACAGTCTTGTTAATTACTAACTATACATAATTATATGAACAATACATTTTAACCGACCATTTTTTCACCGACATTTATCGGTTGATGTAAAAACATTTAAATAATTATTTAAGACATTTAAACTTAAAGGCCTTTCTTCTACAACATTCTGTGTCAATTCTGTAATACTATGGATGATTATAAATCTAAGTTTTTAATATTTATAAACAATAATAATAACCAAGTGCAATGGACTTAACAAAAAAAAACTTCACAGCATTATTGATAACCTAGTATATGTAGTGAACAATAATTAACTACAATAATTAAACAACATATGTGATGCATGTACTGAGTTAAGAGTTTTGTCACTTTAAATAGTGATCCTGTGTGACTTTTCATACTTTGGCTTGTACTACTGCTGTGTTGTGAAGAATATGTTAAAAGTTAAAAGTATAACTGTGCCAGCATTAATGTTTCTCATTTTGATGTATGCAGGAAAATGTGTGCTCTTATGTTAAAGGAATAAATTATAACCTTATATTATGCACCATTCTATAGCATTAGTGATTACAATGGACAAGAATCTTAAATCTTTCCTGTACCAAGAAAAGAACAATAACAACAAAAAACAATGACTTATGTAAATGTATTACCTACCCAGCCACCTCATTAGCATCACACCTTCTTACAACATGATTAGACCCAAACAAATATGTTGATAACTACAGGCGAAATTTATGGCTGCATCGCTTTAAGAAAGTGTAGTTGGGAAAAACCTTGTGTGAAACTGGTTAATGATTAACATAATATTATTTTTTACACAAAACGCTGTACAAATGTGTAGCAAGCTAACTACTTTAATGCAAAAACAGCAAGTTAAAGCATCTTAAATACTACAACAATAATAATAATAATATTAAATAACTCTATTTATATAACTTTTTCACAATGATACTTATGATAGGTATATGAAGAAGAGGAAAACATAAAAAAGAGTAAAAGATGGATGAAGAAAAGTAATGAGCTGTGAAGAAGAAAGTTTTTAGTTGATCTTTGAAGAAAGATGGAAGAGCAGAACAGAAATTGTGGGAGAGAGTGGGGTCCAGAGTTTGAATGCAATAGATATGAAGGACGGATGCACCATCCACATTCGAACAAAGACTGGAAAAGTTTTGGGGCAACAAGCAAGATTTCATTTGTATTTTAAGTTGTAATTGTTTTAAGTGTAATTAGTGGTTTAGCAATACAGCTATAGGTGTATTATAAAGTATATATGTGTTATACATGTATAAAAATGTATTTGGTAACTTTTTCATTTTGTGATTAAGTAATTATCTAGTGTGTAGTTTTGTAGGTTAATAAGCTAATAAGAAAATGTATGTGGAACCTTTATCCACATTGTATAAAACTAAATTTGACAGCACAATCACTTGCTAAATCTCAGAACCTATAGAGGAGGTGGGAGAAAGGAGTATGATAGCCAAGCTGTCATGGTGTAATAACAAGTGCAATATGTATTTATTTACAAAAAGTGCAATAACCTAATATATTTGCATATTTCGAATGAATATATTATTGTTAGATATTTTTTAGAGTAAATAACTACACACTATGTGTGCAATATTTTGTAATGTATATATTATTGTTAGATGTTTTTTTAGAGTAAACAACTACACACTATGTGTGCAATATTTTTTCTTAGTTGTAATTCTTTCAATTTTTTCCTGTCTTCATACCGCTGTAACAAGTTAATTTCCCTAAAGGGGGTCATAAAGTCTTATCTTATCTTAATGTATTTTGCCATTCACAAAAAATAAAATCGCTTGGTTAAAAAATGTCTTCAGTCTTAGGAAAATGTAGTTTTAGTGTCTTAGGAACGGTGGCTATAGGTGCGTTTGTGTGTGGGGTGTGAATGTGTGTGTGTGTGTGTGTGTGTGTGTGTTTATGATTGTTGTGTTGGTCTGTGAAGAAAAACTAAGAATCTCATTTATTTGTTTTATTATACATTTAATTTAAAATATAATTTTATATTTAGTTATCATTAATCAAATTATGTTTGCTTTAAGACACTAACTTAAAGCGCTTTTGTGTCTGAGTAGTGGTGGAGTGATGCGAGAGGTGTAAGTGAATGTGGTTGATGTTTCTTTAACAGACAAAACAGGGTATGCCGTGATACTCTTTATTCAACCCATCATAAGCCCCCGAAAATCAAATAGGTTAATTTTAACTTCCTTAAAGTGGTCGCAATTCCGGCTGCCATATGCATTGACATATCTCTTCTTTCTTGGAGCAAAAGTCAAATTTGTTTCATGAACGCTGGAACTACAGTTTGTTGTATCTGTAGAATATCTCAAAAGTATCTGATTTACACATGCGGTAGACATTTAAAGCTTTGTCTTAGAAACCCAACTGTGTGTGAATGCTTAAATACTATATACAGACATTGTCACAGCATTGGGAAAGCCATAAAATCTTTTGATGTTAGAGACCTAACCAGATAAGCCCTTGAGGTGTGAGGTGTGTGGGTGTGTTATGATGTTGTGTTGGCCTGTGAAGAAAACTAAAAGTTTCTAATGTATTTGTTTTATTATACATTAATAAAAATATACTTTTTTATTTAGTTAGCAATAATCAATGATGTTTTGCTTTAAGACGCTAACTTAAATCGCGTTTGTGTCTGAGTTGCGGTGGAGTGATGCGGGATGTGTAAGTGACTGTGTTGTTGTTTCTCTTAACAAACAAAACAGGGGTGGGCAGTGATAGTCTTTTGTTTATCCACAATCGTCATAACCACCCCCGAGAATCAAATAGGTTATTTTAACATCCTTAAAGTGGTTGCAATACCGTTGCCATATACTTTGACATATCTTTTTCTCCTTGGTGCAAAAACCAGTTTGGTTTCACGAACACAAGAACTAACAACCGGTGTAACTGTAAAATATCTAAAAAGATTTAGCAGTCTGTGTGATATGGGGTTTCGTAAACCTTTGGAAATGTGTTTGTGCCCACCATTTGTGGGGTGAGGTGTATATCTGCAAATCCTTTGTAGTAAAGATAACCCTTAGCCTTAAAACTAAACCTTAAACATTAACATATATAGAGACATCGCACCTAATTGACTTTTGATGTTAGAAACTATGAGGTGCCCTAACCAGATGAGCCCTTGAGGTGTTGGGGTGTGTGGATGTGTTTATGATGTTGTGTTGGCCTGTGAAGAAAACTAAAAGTTTCTAATGTATTTGTTTATTAAACATTTAATTTAAAATACACATTTATATTTAGTTAGCATTAATCAATGATGCATACTTTAAAACACTAGCTTATATAACTTATGTGTCTGTGTGACCCCATTTCTGTCATTCAATATTACTAGTCAATCATGATTGATGAGGCGGGGGTAGGGAGAGGTGTGTGGGGTGGGGGTCTGTGGTTTGGTGGGTGTGGGATTGGGGAGAGGGGTGTGTGTGTGTGTATTGTCCTGTAAAGAAAAAACTAAGTTTCTCGTTTATTTGTTTCATAATACAATTATTTTAAAATATAAATTTATATTTAGCCATCATTAATCATGATGTTGGCTTTAAAACACTAACATAAATAAGTGTAAGTGTATGAGTAGTGGTGGAGTGATGTGTGGGTGTATGTGTTTGATGTTTTTTTTAACAGACAAAACAATGCATGCCTCTTTACTCTTTATTAGACCTACAATTATCGTAAGCCAAAGAATCAAATAGGTTTTATTTTAACTTTTCCTTAAAATACTTGCTATGCCTACCGCCAATGCCTTGTCTATCTTTTTCTCCTTGGTACAAAAACCAAATTGGTTTCACGAACACTAGGTCTAACAACAGTGTTGCTGTAAAATACTAAAAATGTGTCTGATTTACACATACGGTAGCCATTTTAAAGCTTTTCTCTTAGAAACCCAACAGTGTACGGCTGCTTAAACACTATATACAGACATTGTTACAAAATGTGGTTTGTCATAAAACAATTGTTGTTAAAAAACCTAGGTTTGTGTTTGTGTGTGTGTGTGTGTGTGTGTGTGTGTGGGTGGGGTTGGGAGGGATGGGTGGGTGGGGGTCTGAGGGAGGGGTCTGAGGGACCCATGGCTTGTCAGTCAACATGACCTGTCAATCAAACTAGCCTGACTCTCACAGAGGTGGGGGCAAGGGGTCATAAATCAAGGGTCATAAATCATATTTTGACAGGTAGTGCATTATATATACTACTAACATATGACTGCACAACATGGATCAGGCTATAAAGTTATTCTTATTTTCTGTGTTCCACAGAAAATCTTAGCATTAAACCGCTGTCCTCTGCCACTTCTCCTGCTCGACTGCTTCAGGACCTCCTGCAGCACTCTGGCAGTGAAGTGGATCCTGGCCACAATTGTTTGGCTATTATTCATGAATCTTCTAGTATTAGGCCAGATTGGTCACCTACTCCTCTGCAAGAGGGGATACACATCTTTGTAGATGGTTCATGTTCCAAATCAAATGACTCCACTTTCATTTGTGGATATGCTGTATGTAAATTACCAAATATTGTGGTTGAGGCTTCTTCTCTTCCTTATAGGTCTGCACAGGCAGCTGAACTTGTCGCACTGACACGAGCCTGCACTATTTTTTCTGGACAGGCTGTGACCATTTACACAGATTCAAGGTATGTGTATGTGGTTGCACATAAGTTTGGAAAATATGATCAGAAAGAGGATTTGTTTTTGCAGATGGTAAGCCCATTGCTAATTCACAGTTAGTTTCTGACCTCATTTAGGCCTGTACTCTGCCTTCATTTTTATCTACTGTCAAAGTCAAGGGCCATGACCCGTCCAATTCTGAAATTGCCAAAGGCAATGCTCTAGTTGATGCTGCAGCCACACAGGCTGCTCAGGATCTACTGATTGCAGATAATCTCTCCTTTTCTTCTGCTGATACGTTTACCCCAATGGAGCATCCACTTTTTGGATATTACCTACCTGCAAGCACACCCTACACAAGATGATTTGACCTTTTGGGCCAAACATAACTGTTTTCCTGGCTCTGATGGCATTATTCATGATTCAAACGCGATCGCGTGTTGCATTACCTTACTCTGTTATGCCATTCCTCGTGCGACACTTTTATGGAGTGTTTCAACGTGTCAAAGAGGGGTGTAGTAGGCCATCTTGTGGACAGTTTAAGTATTTACTTGTCATTGTGGATAGATTTTCCAAATGGGTTGAAACCTTTCCCACTGCTACAGAAAAGGCTAAGACTGTGGTGAAAATATTGACACAGGAAATCTTCCCTAGATATGGACTTCCTATATGTATTGACAGTGACCATACATACATAAATGGACAGTGACCATTTACTTCTAGGGTTACTCAGAAGTTATGTAAATACCTGCAGGTCAATTGGCATTTTCACATTCCTTATCATTCTCAACCATCTGGGGTGGTAGAAAGAATGATTAAAGAAAGATTAACTAAGGCCATGCTAGAGACATGTAAAAATTGGGTTGATTTGTTACCTGCTGTGTTAGCTGAAATCAGAATGACTCTAAGTTCGACCACTAAACTCTCTCCATTCGAGGTCATCTTTGGCAAACCATTTCCTTGTCCGTTGGTGAAGGGAACAAACAAACTTTTCTCTGCAGGTGATCTGGATATGCTGACCTGTGCTATGCTGCAGCGTTGATTGAAAAATTGTTTAATATACATACTAAAGTTTCTGTCTCTCTGCCTATTCCATCAGATAACCCAACACACCCATATCAACCTGGTGATTTAGTTTTGGTGAAGTCTCTAAATCCTAGGAAGGTTGGAGAAGCTGCTTTGGGACCGTCCACTACAGTGCTTGCTGTGACGCAGACAGGGGTTTTGACAGATTCACAGATTCAGTGGATACAAGATTCAAGTGGTGCCCAAAAGACTCTTCGGCACCACTGTGCCCAACTCAGCCTGCGGGACGTGCTGCGCATGCTGTTGAGACTGGGGACAAGAATACTGACAACTGTGATTCTGATAATGATAATGATTTAAATATTGCCTCTTTGTTTGAATAATTGTTTTTTCTTTCATATTTTAGTGCATACACATAACACATTCACCTACACAGTCTAGCTAGACCACACATATATATATTTTATTTTTAGAAAAGTTTTATGTATGATAGAATAATTGTATCTTTATTATTAAGTATGGACTTCATTTTTAGATTTTTTTAAACCTATATGCTTCCCTAAAGCCACCTTAGCAACCTTGGCTTTAATAACTGTCCTTATTATTATCCCTGCTTTATGGATAAGCAGAGGAGAGCTTAACCCCTCTTTCTATATTAATGAAACCATGGGTAATGATTCCTTTAGAGCTTGTTTAAAATGCCCATGTTTGAAAAGATCCCTTGGAGAGTCAAATAGTTACTATTAATGGCACAAAATATAAACGCCACCCTATAGGCCACACCTCGTGTGCAGTAAATGTTACCATCTCAGGTACCGGGTGGGCCTGGGTAACCAATGCATCAGGCATGATAACTGGAGCTCCTGATGTAGAGGTTACCCCAGCCTTTAGAATCTCCACTGCTATGTGGGTTTGTGGAAATAATGTCCACTTACGTCCAGACAATACCTTTGTGAGTATTAGCAAAAGCAAGATGCACAACTGGCCATGTGGTTCAACTGGCCATGGTAATGCCAGGAGTTTCTGTTTATCGTGCTATTAAAATTATACCCCATAAAGTCAAACGTTCAACAGATGACAGTATGCCTCCAGGTTTCAATGGCTACCGCCTCACTGACCCCTGGACAACTCCAGGTGAAAGTATAGGCTTATCAATCTTTCCAAATATAGGTGTCACCTGGACAGTGCGCAAAATTAATGCTGTAACATGGCAGGTCCTTACTCTTGCTAATCAGATAGAGCAGGCCCTTACCCTAATTAATGAAGAAATGAGCTCCCAATAGCTGTTCTACAAAATAGATTGGCCCTAGATCTACTCTACCATTTATACCAAGAGTCATCAGCAGGGATTGGAGTTTTCTCAACTTCAGGAGCCTAAGCAGTTGTGCATCTTGCTTTGCTAAGTTAGGTTGTTAGTTCACTCAAATCACTATTTGAAGTTGGACAAAATTACAGTTACTATTTGAGTGTACTTGTAAAAAAAAGGTTGATTTAACTTTAAGTATTCTTTTGAGTGAACTTATAGGGTAACTAAAGAAAATAAGTTAGATGAATGCCTGAAGTTGAGAAAACTCAAAAAAGTGAGGCAGCTGGTTGCAACTTTTTATTTTTTACAGTGTTGGTCCACCTTGTATATGTAAAGTCAGAGATGATCGCTCATCTATTGCTGCTGTTTGAGTTGGTCATATTCTAGACCTATATCAGTGGTCACAGGATGCTGCCCACAGGGCGCTGTTGGCTGGATATATTTTTGGTTGGTGGACTATTCTCAGTCCAGCAGTCACAGTGAGGTATTTAAAAACTCCATCAGCATTGCTGTGTCTTATCCACTCATACCAGCACAACACACACTAACACACCACCACCATGTCAGTGTCTTAGCTGCAGAGCTGAAAATGATCCACCACCCAAATAATACCTGCTCTGTAGTGGTCCTGGGAGAGTCCTGACCATGAAGAACAGCATGAAAAGGGGCTAACAAAGCATGCAGAGAAACAGATGGACTACAGTCAGTAATTGTAGAACCACAAAGTGCTCCTATATGGGAAGTGGAGATGATAAAATGGACAGTGAGTGTAGAAACAAGGAGGTGTTATGTCACAAGTTCTGTGACAGCCCTCTCTTGCCCTCTCTCTCTTTATATATATATATATACAGTGTATCACAAAAGTGAGTACACCCCTCACATTTCTGCAGATATTTAAGTATATCTTTTCATGGGACAACACTGACAAAATGACACTTTGACACAATGAAAAGTAGTCTGTGTGCAGCTTATATAACAGTGTAAATTTATTCTTCCCTCAAAATAACTCAGTATACAGCCATTAATGTCTAAACCACCGGCAACAAAAGTGAGTACACCCCTAAGAGACTACACCCCTAAATGTCCAAATTGAGCACTGCTTGTCATTTTCCCTCCAAAATGTCATGTGACTCGTTAGTGTTACTAGGTCTCAGGTGTGCATAGGGAGCAGGTGTGTTCAATTTAGTAGTACAGCTCTCACACTCTCTCATACTGGTCACTGAAAGTTCCAACATGGCACCTCATGGCAAAGAACTCTCTGAGGATCTTTAAAGACGAATTGTTGCGCTACATGAAGATGGCCAAGGCTACAAGAAGATTGCCAACACCCTGAAACTGAGCTGCAGCACAGTGGCCAAGATCATCCAGCGTTTTAAAAGAGCAGGGTCCACTCAGAACAGACCTCGCGTTGGTCGTCCAAAGAAGCTGAGTGCACGTGCTCAGCGTCACATCCAACTGCTGTCTTTGAAAGATAGGCGCAGGAGTGCTGTCAGCATTGCTGCAGAGATTGAAAAGGTGGGGGGTCAGCCTGTCAGTGCTCAGACCATACGCCGCACACTACATCAAATTGGTCTGCATGGCCGTCACCCCAGAAGGAAGCCTCTTCTGAAGTCTCTACACAAGAAAGCCCACAAACAGTTTGCTGAAGACATGTCAACAAAGGACATGGATTACTGGAACCATGTCCTATGGTCTGATGAGACCAAGATTAATTTGTTTGGTTCAGATGGTCTCAAGCATGTGTGGCGGCAATCAGGTGAGGAGTACAAAGATAAGTGTGTCATGCCTACAGTCAAGCATGGTGGTGGGAATGCCATGGTCTGGGGCTGCATGAGTGCAGCAGGTGTTGGGGAGTTACATTTCATTGAGGGACACATGAACTCCAATATGTACTGTGAAATACTGAAGCAGAGCATGATCCCCTCCCTCCGGAAACTGGGTCGCAGGGCAGTGTTCCAGCATGATAATGACCCCAAACACACCTCTAAGACGACCACTGCTTTATTGAAGAGGCTGAGGGTAAAGGTGATGGACTGGCCAAGCATGTCTCCAGACCTAAACCCAATAGAACATCTTTGGGGCATCCTCAAGCGGAAGGTGGAGGAGCGCAAAGTCTCGAATATCCACCAGCTCCGTGATGTCGTCATGGAGGAGTGGAAAAGCATTCCAGTGGCAACCTGTGAAGCTCTGGTAAACTCCATGCCCAGGAGAGTTAAGGCAGTTCTGGGAAATAATGGTGGCCACACAAAATATTGACACTTCAGGAACTTTCACTAAGGGGTGTACTCACTTTTGTTGCTGGTGGTTTAGACATTAATGGCTGTATATTGAGTTATTTTGAGGGAAGAATAAATTTACACTGTTATATAAGCTGCACACAGACTACTTTTCATTGTGTCAAAGTGTCATTTTGTCAGTGTTGTCCCATGAAAAGATATACTTAAATATCTGCAGAAATGTGAGGGGTGTACTCACTTTTGTGATACACTGTATATATATATATATATATATATATATATATATATATATATATATATATATACAGGGGTTGGACAAAATAACTGAAACACCTGTCATTTTAGTGTGGGAGGTTTCATGGCGGCCAATCTTCATTAATTGCACATTGCACCAGTAAGAGCAGAGTGTGAAGGTTCAATTAGCAGGGTAAGAGCACAGTTTTGCTCAAAATATTGCAATGCACACAACATTATGGGTGAGATACCAGAGTTCAAAAGAGGACAAATTGTTGGTGCACGTCTTGCTGGCGCATCTGTGACCAAGACAGCAAGTCTTTGTGATGTATCAAGAGCCACGGTATCCAGGGTAATGTCAGCATACCACCAAGAAGGACAAACCACATCCAACAGGATTAACTGTGGACGCAAGATGAAGCTGTCTGAAAGGAATGTTCGGGTGCTAACCCGGATTGTATCCAAAAAACATAAAACCACGGCTGCCCAAATCACGGCAGAATTAAATGTGCATTTCAACTCTCCTGTTTCCACCAGAACTGTCCGTCGGGAGCTCCACAGGGTCATTATACACGGCCGGGCTGCTATAGCCAAACCTTTGGTCACTCGTGCCAATGCCAAACGTCGGTTTCAATGGTGCAAGGAGCGGAAATCTTGGGCTGTGGACAATGTGAAACATGTATTGTTCTCTGATGAGTCCACCTTTACTGTTTTCCCCACATCCGGGAGAGTTACGGTGTGGAGAAGCCCCAAAGAAGCGTACCACCCAGACTGTTGCATGCCCAAAGTGAAGCATGGGGGTGGATCAGTGATGGTTTGGGCTGCCATATCATGGCATTCCCTTGGCCCAATACTTGTGCTAGATGGGCGCGTCACTGCCAAGGACTACCGAACCATTCTGGAGGACCATGTGCATCCAATGGCGGTGCCGTGTATCAGGATGACAATGCACCAATACACACAGCAAGACTGGTGAAAGATTGGTTTGATGAACATGAAAGTGAAGTTGAACATCTCTCATGGCCTGCACAGTCACCAGATCTAAATATTATTGAGCCACTTTGGGGTGTTTTGGAGAAGCGAGTCAGGAAACGTTTTCCTCCACCAGCATCACGTAGTGACCTGGCCACTATCCTGCAAGAAGAATGGCTTAAAATCCCTCTGACCACTGTGCAGGACTTGTATATGTCATTTCCAAGACGAATTGACGCTGTATTGGCCGCAAAAGGAGGCCCTACACCATACTAATAAATTATTGTGGTCTAAAACCAGGTGTTTCAGTTATTTTGTCCAACCCCTGTATATATATATATATATATATATATATAAAGAGAGAGAGAGGGCAAGAGAGGGCTGTCACAGAACTTGTGACATATGCTGCCCACAGCAGTGGTGTATAAAGTACCGGAAGGCCATACTTGAGTAAAAGTACAAGTATCTTACCAGAAATTTACTTTGATAGAAGTAAAAGTCACCTTTTAGAATATTACTTGAGTAAAAGTCTAAAAGTATCTGATGTTAAGTATCAAAAGTAATTTGATATTAAATGTACTTAAGTATTAAAAGTAGAAGTAAAAGTAAATGCTGTTAGTATAAATGGAAGCGGTCATTTTAAATATAAAGATTGTTCTTTTAAGCCTGTAAACCACCTTAACAATTAACCTGTTTTCCTCCTTTCATCTAAACATGATTTGTGCCAATTCATGATCATAATCAACTGTTGACATCACCTGTTTGAAATCATGACATTATTTAGTTGTTTTTTTAACTTATTACTAGCCCTAAATGTTCCTGTTCCAACGTTTTTAGAATGTGAGTCGATGTAAATGTAAGAAACACTGCATCTACTTTATTTGCATTTTCTATACTGTCCCATTTTTTTTATTTGGGTAGTATATTTCAATAACAAAAAAATAGTTTTGGCATAATTAATTTAAGGCAAAACTCAGGAGAGTTTAACAAAACGTGTGGCACTTTTAACCCTTTAATGATCTGTTCAACCATTATTTTAAATCAAAATATTTGAGTAAAATAAGCTGTATTTAAATAATCTTTTTGGGCTGTATCTACTCACTGAATGGCATGTGTTAAACTAAAAAAAATGGTATTCTTACTTTAAGAAAACACCATTTCTAACTTGAACGACGCACTTTTAGAAAACTCCGATAGCGTTAAGAGAACGCACATGCGCGTTAATGTGTTTAACCACCGTCTAACTTACAGGCGCAGATTCACCAAACCAGCGTGCAGTCCGTCACACATCTCGCATCATTTTACTTTCATTCTGTAGTAACGAGTAACGAATTTACATACAGCGAATGTAACGGAGTAAAAGTACACAATTTCTTTAGAAAATGTAGTGGAGTAAAAGTGAAAGTTGCCGAAAATTTTGATACTCCAGTAAAGTACAAGTACTTCAAAAAACTACTTAAGTACTGTAACTAAGCATTTTGCTATGTGAATATGAACGAAGTAAAAGAAAGCATAATGACCACTAAAACACTCCACTGTGTTTAAAACACTGGTGGGTTAGGCTGTGAGTATTTACAAAATTGTCCTAAAACCGCCTTAATTTCACTTTTTTCATACAGTACCATGCGTTTCAATTGATTCCACTAGATGGCGCACGCCAAACACTACCGACTTTTGCTAAAGCCGAGTCTATCTGGTCTACAGATATTCATTCGTCACAGCATATACAGCGATACTTCGGAAGCGTATTGCTGCCACACAGATAAAATAAAAAGCCGTCAGTATGTCGTTATAACGAGAAAAGGATGTCGTTATAACGAGAAAAGTATGTCGTTAAAACGAGAAGAGAGTGTCGTTATAACGAGAAAAGTTCATTACCTTAAATGCTGCATAGCTGACGGAAGCGTATCTGCTGATGGAGAGACAGTTTGCACACATGCATGATGCTGTAGCTTGTGTAACCTTGCAGCTTGTTGTACCGATCAAGATTCTCCTTTAGGAACAGTGCAACAATGTCTAAACTTAGTTTAATATTCAACATTTGTCTGACATTCGGCATTCCGATCTAAATAGGTGGTTGAAAAAACACCTAAGACCTTCTTATTTTATGATTTCTTACACGAATGAAAATAGTCAACATACTACAAAAACAATTTTATGTTAATTTTAAGATTACGTCTATTTATCTAAAGAAAGGTTATAATGAAACCGTTTATCAAGCTCCCACTTCATCTAACGAGTTAGGGACCGTCATAAAACTAACTGAGAAACATAGAAGACATTTACTCTGCACTTATACAGACAAATAAATCCATTTAAATCTTGTATGATTTGATGAATTAATGTCAAACAATTTTTACACAAACACATCAATGTTTCTCGCCTACCACACAAACCTTATTTTTTGAAATAACATAGTATTTATTTTACATTACATTTAAATAAAAATCAATAAATCTGTAATTTATTTGAAATATACAAATTATATTTCCAAAAATACAAATCATACAAGATTTAAATGGATTTATTTGTCTGTATAAGTGCAGAGTAAATGTTTCCTAACGTTTCTCAGTTAGTTTTATGATGGTCCCTAACTCGTTAGATGAAGTGGGAGCTTGATAAACGGTTTCATTATAACCTTTCTTTAGATAAATAGATGTAATCTTAAAATTAACATAAAAATTTTTTTGTAGTATGTTGACTATTTTTATTCGTGTAAGAAATCATAAAATAAGAAGGTCTTAGGTGTTTTTTCAACCACCTATTTAGATCGGAATGCCGAATGTCAGACAAATGCATACCTGTCAAGTCTCCCGTTTTGGCCGGGAAACTACCGTATTTTACCCCTCTTTCCCGCCGTCTTCCCGTATTAGTATTTTCCCGTAAATTTCCCGTATTATTTTATTGTGGTATCTTCAATCATAACATCCAAATATAATATATTTAAGTGTCTTTATTATTAACCAACAAATCTCAGATAAGCAATAAAGTCATGTGCAAACTCTTAGAACGGTAACTTTCTTCTGACCCTCCTTTAACCGCACCACAACAATAACAAAAGGTAACAGTGCCTCCCACAGGTTCAGCTCCCCATTACAGGTAAGTATTTTTATGTTTCCTTTACACAATACTACAATTATAATTTAAAAAAACATTCCTGTGCCTCTCCAAACTGAAATGTCACTAACCTCGCGAGAACTGCCACCCAGGCTGCTGCAAGTGGCAGTTCTCACGAGGTCAGTGCGGACAGCGGGAACAAACCTGGAACAGGGAGAGATGGATGGATGCAAGGAGAGAGAGGGCATTGCTGCCAAAAAAGTAAAGATTGCATGTAAATATCTAAATGGGACATCGAATTTACCTTTCTAAAGAGGAGCAGGATGGGGCAGAGTTATGCATTCTGTAAGGTTTGTAACTGTGTTTTCATTTAGGCTGTATTATAAGAATTACATATGTAGGAATGTCCACAGCATTTCAGCCTATCAGATTCTGATCATCTAATTGTAGTTTGTAAGTGGTTCACAGGTGATTATTTTAGATTTCTTGTAAACCTGTCTTAAAATGTAAGGGATACTGAACCTCGGTTGGGCTGGTGGGACGGCTCGAAGCGTGCGGCGGAAAATTTCCCTTATTTTTAAATCCAAAACTTGACAGGTATGCAAATGTTGAATATTAAACTAAGTTTAGACATTGTTGCACTGTTCCTAAAGGAGAATCTTGGCACAACAAGCTGCAAGGTTACACAAGCTACAGCATCATGCATGTGTGCAAACTGTCTCTCCATCAGCAGATACGCTTCCGTCAGCTATGCAGCATTTAAGGTAATGAACTTTTCTCGTTATAACGACACCCTCTTCTCGTTTTAACGACATCCTTTTCTTGTTATAACGACATACTTTTCTCGTTATAACGACATACTTTCTCGTTTAAACGACATACTTTCTCGTTTAAACGACATACTTTCTCGTTTTAACGACATACTTTCTCGTTATAACGACATCCTTTTCTCGTTATAATGACATACTGACGGCTTTTTATTTTATCTGTGTGGCAGCAATACGCTTCCGTACGATACACCAAGTAGAAGCAATGATAAAAAATAATAAAAATACATTTAAAAATTCACGCATGTGTAAACGTGCACATAATGGAATTAGTCTGGCATTTCATTTATATTCAAAAATGTATCCTTTAATCACGAAAATAAAGGTTTGAGTGTCACCAAACTTCGAAACACTGTCTAAAAGGGTGACCAACAACACTGTTCCCACTGAAACTGAATAAGGTAGGTGGGCAATCCTTACTTCTTAGATTTCACATGACTTTCACATGTAATTTATATTAGTTCCAAACCCCCAGCCCTGCACCCACCCGGCCCGTCCCAGTGTGGCCCTTGAGCCTAAAAGTTTGCCCACCCCTGGTTTAAAACGATTCTCTGAGCTTTAAACGCTTCTCTCATGCTTCAAAATATTGTTTTTAATGTCATTATGAACGAAAGAAAAGAAAAGTTCAAAAACAACAAAACACTCTTTTACTGTGCAAGAAATGCTGGTTTAATCTTCTCTGGCTCTAAAAAAGCATTTTGCAATGTGATTATGAACGAAGTTAAAGAAAACATAATAACCACTAAAACACTCCACGAATTTGTTTACAACGTTTCTCTGAGCTTTAAACGCTTTTCTGCGCTTCTCTCATGCTTAAAAATATTGTTGCAGTCATTATAAACGAAAAAAAAGAAAAGTTTAAAAACAACAAAACACTCTTTTACTGTGCAAGAAATGCTTGTTTTTAGTCTCTCTGGCTCTTAAAAAGCATTTTGCTATGTGATTTTGAACGAAACAAAACTTTTTGGGGCCAAAAAGTATTTAGTCAGCCACTGATTGTGCAAGTTCTCCTACTTAGAAAGATGAGAGAGGCCTGTAATTTTCATCATAGGTACACTTCAACTATGAGAGACAAAATGAGAAAAAAAAATCCAGGAAATCACATTGTAGGATTTTTTAAGAATTTATTTGTAAATTATGGTGGAAAATAAGTATTTGGTCAATAACAAAAGTTCAACTCAATACTTTGTAACATAACCTTTGTTGGCAATGACAGAGGTCAAACGTTTCCTGTAAGTCTTCACCAGGTTTGCACACACTGTAGCTGGTATTTTGGCCCATGCAGATCTCCTCTAGAGCAGTGATGTTTTGGGGCTGTCGCTGGGCAACACGGACTTTCAACTCCCTCCACAAATTTTGTATGGGGTTGAGGTGTGGAGACTGGCTAGGCCACTCCAGGACCTTGAAATGCTGTTTACGGAGCCACTCCTTCGTTGCCCGAGCGGTGTGTTTGGGATCATTGTCATGCTGGAAGACCCAGCCACGTTCCATCTTCAATGCTCTCACTGATGGAAGGAGGTTTTGGCTTAAAATCTCACGATACATGGCCCCGTTCATTCTTCCCTTAACACGGATCAGTCGTCCTGTCCCCTTTGCAGAAAAACAGCCCCAAAGCATGATGTTTCCACCCCCATGCTTCACAGTAGGTATGGTGTTCTTGGGATGCAACTCAGCATTCTTCTTCCTCCAAACACGACGAGTTGAGTTTTTACCAAAAAGTTCCATTTTGGTCATCTGACCACATGATATTCTCCCAATCCTCTTCTGGATCATCCATATGCTCTCTGGCAAACTTCAGACGGGCCTGGACATGTACTGGCTTAAGCAGGGGGACACACCTGGCACTGCAGGATTTGAGTCCCTCTCTGCGTAGTGTGTTACTGATGGTAGCCTTTGTTACTTTGGTCCCAGCTCTCTGCAGGTCATTCATCAGGTCCCTCCGTGTAGTTCTGGGATTTTTGCTCACCGTTCTCATGATCATTTTGACCCCACGGGATGAGGTCTTGCGTGGGGCCCCAGATCGAGGGAGATTATCATTGATTATCATTGACATTATCATGTCTTGTATGTCTTCCATTTTCTTACAATTGCTCCCACAGTTGATTTATTCACACCAACCTGCTTGCCTATTGTAGATTCACTCTTCCCAGCCTGGTGCAGGTCTACAATTTTCTTCCTGGTGTCCTTCGACAGCTCTTTGGTCTTGGCCATGGTTGAGTTTGGAGTCTGACTGTTTGAGGCTGTGGACAGGTGTCTTTTATACAGATTTTATACTTTTATACGAGTGGAGGACAGAAGAGCTTCTTAAAGAAGAAGTTACAGGTCTGTGAGAGCCAGAAACCTTGCTTGTTTGTGGGTGACCAAATACTTATTTTCCACCATAATTTACAAATAAATTCTTTAACAATCCTACTATGTGATTTCCTGGATTTTTTTTTTCTCATAGTTGAAGTGTACCTTTGATGAAAATTACAGACCTCTCTCATCTTTCTAAGTAGGAGAACTTGCACAATCAGTGGCTGACTAAATACTTTTTGGCCCCACTGTATGGTCTTCGGGTCAATTTGACCCACATACACAGAGAAAGACAGAAACATAGACACACAGAAACATGCCCACAGACACATACACACACACACGTTGTTTGTTTGTTTGTTCATTAGCATTTTAACGTCATGTTTTACACTACGGTTACATTCATGATAGGACAGGTCGTTACTCATTACACAAGGTTCATCAGTTCACAAGTTTATATCAAACACAAGACTGTGTTTGATATAAACACAAGTGTCTCCAATTCACCTCACTTGCACATCTTTGGACTGTGTAAGGAAACCGGAGCATCCAGAGGAAACCCACACAGACATGGGGAGAACATGCAAACTCCACACAGAAAGGACCGGGACTGCCCCACCTGGTGATCAAACCCAGGACCTTCTTGCTGTGAGGCGACATAATGGTACATTTTATTGTAATCTATGCACAGAAAAGCTGCTTTTTACTGTGCAAGAAATGCTTGTTTAAGCTTCTCCAGCTCTTAAAAAAAGCCTTTTGCAATGACATTATGGACGAAGTAAAAGTAATAATAACAACTAGTTATAATAATAACTACGAAGTAAAAGTAATAATAACAACTACACTCCACTAGTGTGTTTAAAAGTTTCTCTAAGCTTTAAAGACTTTTCTGAGCTTTTCTCATGCTCTGAGAAAGCATTTTGCAATGTCATTATGAACAAAGTAAAAGAAAAGTTTAAAAACACAAAAACACTCAGGGACTGTGCTTTAAACGTTTGGTTTAAAAGGCATGTTCCAGTGTCATTTTGAATTAATTTAGTGATAAGTTTAAAAACAGTAAAACACTTAGTTACTGTCAATTAAATTACTGTCTGATCTTCTATAACATTAAAAAACATGTTTTAATAACATTATAAACGAAAGAAACAAATTGTTTAAATATACTACAACACTCCTGTGCTAGAAAGTTTTGTTTAAGCGTTTTTTGCTCTGAAAAAGCACTCATCCACTGTGTTTAAAATGCTTCTTTAAGCTTTTCTGAGGCTGAAACAGCGCTTCTCTCATGCTTAAAAATATTGTTTCAATGTCATCATGAACAGAAAAAAAAAAAGTTCTGAAACAACAACTCTTTTATTGTGCAAATGCTTGTTTTTTTGTGGAAGTGCTTGTTTAAGCCTCTCTGGATGTGAAAAAGCATTTTGCAATGTCATTATAGACAAAATAAAATAAAAGTTTAAAACCACTAAAACACTCTTTTAAATCAAGAGTTTAAAAGAAAAGATAATAACCTCTATAACATTTCACTAGAGTGTTTTAAACGTTTTAAACAACAAACACGCTGTTTTAATGTTCTTTAGATGCTTGTGTGAGCTTCTCTGTGGCCTAAATAGCCTGTTCCACTACTTGACACTTCAAGTATTGTTTAAGCTTTTTTGGCTCTGAGACAGCGCTCATCCATTGTGCTTTTAAATGCTTCTTTAAGTTCTTAAATAATAATATCAGATTATGAACGATGTAAAAGAAAAGATAATAACCACAAAAACTCTCCAAATGTCAAAATATTGTTTCAATGTCATTATGAACCAACGAAAAGAAAAGTACAAAAAGAACAAAACACTCTTTTATTGTGCAAGAAATGCTTGTTTAAGTCTCTCTGGCTCTGAAAGGTTTTTTTGCAATGTGATTATGAACGAAGTAAAAAAAAAGATAATAACCAATAAAACACTCCACGAGTGTGTTTAAAACGTTTCTCTTTGCTTTAATTGCTTTTTTGAGCTTCTCTCATGATTAACAAAACACTCTTTTACTATGCAAGAAATGCTTGTTAAATCTTCTATGGCTCTGAAAAAGCATTTTGCAATGTCATTATGGACGAAGTAAAAAAAAGTTTAAAAACATCCAAAACAATTTTTTTAATTTAGTGATGAGTTTAATAGAAAAAAAAACACTTAAACACTCCACTAGTGTGTGTAAAACGTCTCTCTAAGCTTTAAACGCTTTTCAGCGCTACTCTGCTTAAAAATATTGTTTCAATATCATTTAAAATAAAGAAGAAAAAAATTTGATTTAATTGAGCAGGAATTTCTAATTTGAGCTTTTCTGTCTCTTAAATAAAATTTTGCAATGAGATTATGAGCGAGTTTAAAGAAAGGATATTATACACTAAAACATTCCACGAGTGTGTTTAAAAGGTTTCTCTGAACTTTAACCGCTTTTCTGAGCTTCTCGCATGCTTAAAAATATTGTTTCAATATCATTATAAACGAAATGAAAAAATTTAAAATGACAAAAAACTCTTCTTCTCTGGTTTTGAAAAAGCATGTTGCAATGAGAATATGAACAAAGTAAAAGAAAATATGATTACCATTTCAACACTCCACTAGTGTGTTTTTATAACGTTTCTCTGAGCTTTAAACGCTTTTCTGAGCTTCACTAAACCACTCGTTTACTATGCAATAAATGCTTAAGCGTTTCTGACTCTAAAAAAAGCTTTGGGCAATGTGATTATGAGCGAGATACATTAAAAGAAAATTGTCCATTAAATTACTGTCTGATCTTCTATAACATTAAAAACTGTGTTTATTACATTATAAACGAAAGAAAAAATTTGTTTAAATTCACTACAACACTCCTCTACTAAGCTAAAAAGTCTTGTTTAAGCCTTCTTCGCTCTGAAACAGCTCTCATCTACTGTGCTTGAATATGCTTCTTTAAGCTTTTCTGAAGCTGAAACAGCATGTAGCAATGACGTTATGAACGAACACTCTAGCGTAGTGTTTTAGTGGTTATTATCTTTTGTATTTTACTTCGCTCTTCATAACATTGTAACATGCTGTTTCAGAGTCAGAGAGGCTAATACAGCCATTTCTTGCACAGTAGAAGAATGATTTGTTGTTTTAAAACTTTTTTTTTCTTCGTTCATAATGACATTGAAACAATATTTTTAAGCATGACAGAAGAGCCTTTGAAACACACAGTTGGAAAGTTGGAATGCTTTTTAGAAACCAGAGAAGCTATAAAGAGCATTTATTGCAGAAGAAAAGAGTGTTTCAGTAGTTATTATCTTTTTTTTTTTTCGTTCATTATCACATTGGCCAAAGCATTCTCAGAGTCAGAAAAGCTTAAACATGCATTTTTTGCACAGTAGAAGAGTACTTTAGTAGGTTTTTTTTTTTTAATCTTTTCTTTTAATTTGTTTAAAATGACGATGAAACAGATCGTTTATAATGTCATAACTACATGCTTTTGAAGCCTCAGAAAAGCTTAAAGAAGCATTTCAAGCACAGAGGATGAGTGCTGTTTCAAAGTCAAATAAGCTTAAACAAGACTTTCTAGCACACTAGAGGAGTGTTGTAGTGTATTTAAACGTTTAGTTGCATTCATTGATAATGTAATTGAAATTGTTTTTTTTAATGTCAGAGAAGCTCAGACAGGAGTTTAATGAACTGTAATAAATGGTTTTGGTTGTTTTAAACTTATCACTAAATTCGTTCAAAATGACTCTTGAACATGCTGTTTAAGTGTCAGAGTAGCTTATCCAAACGTTTAAAGCACAGTCTCTGAGTGCTTTAGTGTTTTTAAACTTTACTTTGACTTCGTTTATAATGACATTGCAAAATGCTTTATAAGAGCCAGAAAAGCTTAAACAAGCATTTCTTGCACAGTGAAAGAGTGTTTTGTTGTTTTTGAACCTTACTTTTCTATCTTTCATCTGATATTGAAGCAGAATTGTTAAGCATGAGAGACGCTCAGAAAAGCTTTTAAAGCTCAAAGAAACGTTTAAAAAACTCTAGCATACTGTTTTAGTGGTTATTGTCTTTTGTATTTTACTTCGTTCTTCATAACATTGTAACACGTTTTTTCAGAGTCAGAGAGGCTTATACAAGCATCTCTTGCACAGTAGAAGAATGATTTGTTGTTTTAAAACTTTTTTTTTCTTCGTTCATAATGCCATTGAAACAATATTTTTAAGCATGACAGAAGAGCCTTTGAAACACACAGTTGGAATGTTGGAATGCTTTTTAGGAGCCAGAGAAGCTTTGAAAAGCATTTCTTGCCGAATAAAAGAGTGTTTCAGTAGTTATTATCTTTTATTTTATTTCGTTCATTATCACATTGGCCAAAGCATTCTCAGAGTCAGAAAAGCTTAAACATGCATTTTTTGCACAGTAGAGGAGTACTTTAGTAGGTTTTTATTTTTTTATCATTTTTTTTAATTGTTTAAAATGACGTTGAAACAGATCGTTTATAATGTCATAACTACATGCTTTTGAAGCCTCAGAAAAGCTTAAAGAAGCATTTCAAGCACAGTGGATGAGTGCTGTTTCAAAGTCAAATAAGCTTAAACAAGACTTTCTAGCACACTAGAGGAGTGTTGTAGTGTATTTAAACGTTTAGTTGCATTCATTGATAATGTAATTGAAATAGTTTTTTAATGTCAGAGAAGCTCAGACAGGAGTTTAATGAACTGTAATAAATGGTTTTGGTTGTTTTAAACTTATCACTAAATTCGTTCAAAATGACTCTTGAACATGCCTTTTAAGCGTCAGAGTAGCTTAACCAGACGTTTAAAGCACAGTCTCTGAGTGCTTTAGTGTTTTTAAACTTTACTTTGACTTCGTTCATAATGACATTGCAAAATGCTTTATAAGAGCCAAAAAAGCTTAAACAAGCATTTCTTGCACAGTAAAAGAGTGTTTTGTCGTTTTTGAACTTTACTTTTCTATCTTTCATCTGACATTGAAGCAGAATTTTTAAGCATGAGAGACGCTCAGAAAGGCGTTTAAAGCTCAAAGAAACGTTTAAAACACTCTAGCGTAGTGTTTTAGTGGTTATTATCTTTTGTATTTTACCTCGTTCTTCATAACATTGTAACATGCTGTTTCAGAGTCAGAGAGGCTTATACAAGCATCTCTTGCACAGTAGAAGAATGATTTGTTGTTTTAAAACTTTTTTTTTCTTCGTTCATAATGCCATTGAAACAATATTTTTAAGCATGACAGAAGAGCCTTTGAAACACACAGTTGGAATGTTGGAATGCTTTTTAGGAGCCAGAGAAGCTTTGAAAAGCATTTCTTGCAGAATAAAAGAGTGTTTCAGTAGTTATTATCTTTTCTTTTATTTCGTTCATTATCACATTGGCCAAAGCATTCTCAGAGTCAGAAAAGCTTAAACATACATTTTTTGCACAGTAGAGGAGTACTTTAGTAGGTTTTTATTTTTTATCTTTTTTTTTTTATTGTTTAAAATGACGTTGAAACAGATCGTTTATAATGTCATAACTACACTCTAAAAAGTAATTCAGATGGCCTTTAGCCAATACTTAAATATATGCACTGCTGTATGATAAAAAATCAAGTTACATTATATTACACAATTTTTTACTTGCAGTTGTTATTTTATTCAGTTCTGATAACGCACAAATTATAAGTGTTGTTTCAACACACTATAATGAATCACCTGAACTTAAGATATTTGGTTAAACAATAAAGAACAAAATTTAGCTTCTAGCAACTTAAAATACATACACTGTACGACTTAATTTTCTCAGTAGTTTAAATTCGCCCCGCCCACACGGACAGAAACGGTCTGTGTTTTCAAGGCGTGCTTTCTTCACTGTGGAGTGAGTCTTTCACAAGCAAGGTGGGCATTCTAACTGTTACAAACAATTTTAAACCTATATATCTAGAGATTTCACTTTTGTGATTTGAATAATTTGCCCGCTTTGCAGGTGAAGGTCGGCAGGCACAAACTACAAGAGCGAGAGAGCGGGAAAGAGAGAGTTTGAGTGCTATGCAAATTAGCTAGCTAGCTGGCCAGCTTTTCTTCAGCCTGGCATAGACCGACACACCATTTGGTGTTATAAACTGAGTAAAACTTGACTTTTTCATGGATTAAAATATTTCCATTTACATAAAAATTCGCTGGTGAGCAATAAAAAACGTATTTTTTGTCTAGTCTATTTTGTGGTGTTTGTGTAGCAAAAGTAGCCAACAACTATGCTAAGGTTAGCTAGCTAATTATTACGTGTTTGCGTTCTAGGTAAAAAATAAACTAAACAATAAACATTACTCATTTGTTTAATGCATATCATTTTTCAAATACTGATATGTGGAATTTGTTTTTTATAGTCATAGTTTTTATTGTTGTCCACTAATGGGATTTGTTAAAAGTAGATGTGTTCTGTAATAAATGATTTTTGGTAATAATTCATGTTTCCATGTTCTTGTATCATTGTTTAAATTGTTTTACATTCAGCAGATTCAGTGCAATGCTAACAAACATTCAAATTAATGTTTAGAGATATTAGGCTACAGGATGTTGGATCAACGTAATTCTACGAGCAGTTGGCATAACTCAAAAAGACTAATGCAAAATGTTGCCTTAATTTTTTTTGTTGACCCAATGTTTAATTTAATATTAACAACTTTTAAGTTAAATGAATATTAAATAAAACATTGGGTCAACAAAAAAAATCAAGGCAACATTTTGCATTAGTCTTTTTGAGTTATGCCAACTGCTCGTAGAGTTACGTTAATCCAACACAATATTATAGGTTTGGTGGATTAGCTTTCCATAATTCAGTAAAAAGCATTTTTAAATAACATCAACTTAAAAATATCTGTTCATGTTGACAGTTATTAAGTTTGTGTAATTTAAAATATTGTGTTGGATCAGCATAATTCTACGAGCAATTGGCATAACTCAAAAAGACTAATGCAAAACGTTGCCTTAATTTTTTTTGTTAACCCAATGTTTTATTTTTTAGAGTGTACATACTTTTGAAGCCTCAGAAAAGCTTAAAGAAGCATTTCAAGCACAGTGGATGAGTGCTGTTTCAAAGTAAAATTAGCTTAAACAAGACTTTCTAGCACACTAGAGGAGTGTTGTAGTGTATTTAAACGTTTAGTTGCATTCATTGATAATGTAATTGAAATTGTTTTCTTTTATGTCAGAGAAGCTCAGACAGGAGTTTAATGAACTGTAATAAATGGTTTTGGTTGTTTTAAACTTATCACTAAATTCGTTCAAAATGACTCTTGAACATGCTTTTTAAGCGTCAGAGTAGCTTAACCAAACGTTTAAAGCACAGTCTCTGAGTGCTTTAGTGTTTTTAAACTTTACTTTGACTTTGTTCATAATGACATTGCAAAATGCTTTATAAGAGCCAGAAAAGCTTAAACAAGCATTTCTTGCACAGTGAAAGAGTGTTTTGTTGTTTTTGAACCTTACTTTTCTATCTTTCATTTGACATTGAAGCAGAATTGTTAAGCATGACAGACGCTCAGAAAGGCGTTTAAAGCTCAAAGAAACGTTTAAAACACTCTAGCGTAGTGTTTTAGTGGTTATTATCTTTTGTATTTTACCTCGTTCTTCATAACATTGTAACATGCTGTTTCAGAGTCAGAGAGGCTTATACAAGCATCTCTTGCACAGTAGAAGAATGATTTGTTGTTTTAAAACTTTTTTTTTCTTCGTTCATAATGCCATTGAAACAATATTTTTAAGCATGACAGAAGAGCCTTTGAAACACACAGTTGGAATGTTGGAATGCTTTTTAGGAGCCAGAAAAGCTTTGAAAAGCATTTCTTGCAGAATAAAAGAGTGTTTCAGTAGTTATTATCTTTTCTTTTATTTCGTTCATTATCACATTGGCCAAAGCATTCTCAGAGTCAGAAAAGCTTAAACATGCATTTTTTTGCACAGTAGAGGAGTACTTTAGTAGGTTTTTTTTTTAATCTTTTTTAAAATTGTTTAAAATGACGATGAAACAGATCGTTTATAATGTCATAACTACATACTTTTGAAGCCTCAGAAAAGCTTAAAGAATCATTTCAAGCACAGTGGATGAGTGCTGTTTCAAAGTCAAATAAGCTTAAACAAGACTTTCTAGCACACTAGAGGAGTGTTGTAGTGTATTTAAACGTTTAGTTGCATTCATTGATAATGTAATTGAAATTATTTTTTTAATGTCAGAGAAGCTCAGACAGGAGTTTAATGAACTGTAATAAATGGTTTTGGTTGTTTTAAACTTATCACTAAATTGTTAGGGTGTCTGCGGCGTCTGATGAACTTACCACCTCTTCTCAGCGTCGCAGACGTTACAGAACAAAGAACAGCGTGGCCTCAAATAGGAGGTCCGCTGATTAGTGCGTACGACCGGCACCTGCGCGCTCACTACTTAAGTGGGCGTCGCCAGGTTGCCGGCGTCGCACCTTTTGTTTTGTAAACCGGCTTTTCGGCTGCATCGTACCAGCCTTTTTGCTTTCATAGGGCTTAGTGGGTTCCCCTGGCGCTGTATAGCGGTGGGGTGTGTAAGTTGAAAGACTGAGGTAAATAGGCTTAGAATTTTTGTATTGTTAAGCCGGTGCGATTTCGTGCAGTCCTCGCGCTGCAGTTCATTTGTGCCGCGTTTCTCTGGCAGCAGCCGGTTAGCTGCTGGCTAATGCTAGCGCCGCTACGGGTGCACTGTTGTGCTTAATAGCACTTCCGGGTCTCCAGCTTTTCACGGCGCGACTGGCTCTCGTTGTACAGAGCCGCGTCTCTACCGGAGCGACCCGGGTTTTTTTGGTAAACGGCCCCTTCCCAGCTCCTCGCTGGTGACTGTGCCGTCCGGGCTTTCCCGGAACTCTGTTTTTTCCCGTTTTTATGTGTTTCGTCAGTCTCGTGTGGTTTCTCCCCGAGACACGTAGCGTTCGGCGCTCCTCCTAAGCGCCGGATCTCATCCTACATTTAGTCTCGCCATAGCGAGGTGTTGCGGTCTAGGACCGGCGAGCCAGCGACCGGGGTTTGCGGCTCGCGTTTTGTGTTTCGTCGTTTGTTTTTCTCTGTTTTTTCTCTTTAGTGCCAAGACGTCTTCGGCAGCGTTCGGGGTTCCCGAATTGTTTTTTATTGACTGTTTAACTTCTTTTGTTGTTCATTATCATTTCATTTAATTAAGTACTTTCTGTTTAATCCGCATTTTGGGTCCTCCCTCTCTGCACATCATAACAGAAAGGTGCGACCAAAATGGACCCAGCGGAAACCCCACCCATGGTTGACGTCCTCCGTCACCAGGGGGTCGCACTGGGGAGGCACGAACTGGCCTTGTCCGAGTTGACACAGCGGGTGGCCGACATCGCCCAGCTGCTGTCGAACCTGGCGGCCGGTTCGGGTTCTCCCAGCCCTCCTCCCGTTCCATCACCTCCTCCAGCTCCCCCTGTAGGAGTTGAAACCTCCATTCCGCACCCCGAGCGTTTTTCAGGAGAGGCGAAGAAATGTCGAGGCTTCCTCCTACAATGCTCCCTCACGTTCGAGCTACAGCCGTAGCTTCCCCTCCGAGCGCTCCAAGGTAGCATTTATAATATCTCTGCTTACCAGTAAAGCCTTGGAGTGGGCTACAGCCTTATGGGAACAGAACGCCCCTGAGTGTGCTTCTGTGGCTGCCTTCAGGGAAGCCCTGAAGGACACCTTTTTTCACCCCACCGGGGGAAGGGAGGCGTGTCCGCGATTGCTCGAACTGTCCCAGGGGGGGCGCTCAGTCGCCGAATACGTTATCGAGTTTCGCACTCTGGCGGCTGAGTGCGGTTGGGACGAGGGGGCATTAGTCGCTATTTTCCACCGTGGGCTAGGAGACAGAATTAAAGACGAGCTGGCTACTCGAGAACTTCCCACTTCTCTCAAAGCCTTCTATCTCCTGGCGTCCTCAATCGACACCCGACTCCGACAACGTGCCCGGGAGCGAGGTTCCCACCAACCCTTTTTTCGACCGCAAGGTCAGCCCCGGGTCGTTTCGGGAGATCAGGACCCGGAACCCATGCAACTTGGGTCTACCAGGGGGGCCGCCCAGCGTCCATCCGACCCCACCACGAGAGCTCGCCCTCGTTTAAACGAGTTGGCCGCTCTCGTGGTAGGGAGTCGAGGGCGAGCCACACCACCATCCCTGGGCAAGGCCTTTTTCTCAGCGCATCGTTGCGCTGGGAATCCGGGTCCACCGATCTCAAAGTCTGTGTCGATTCAGGTGTGGTGGAAAATTTCATTGACCACAACCTGGTACACGGGTTGGGGATTGAGCTCCAGCCATTACGAGTCCCCATTGCGGTTCACGCCGTGGACGACCGAGCGGTGGCCGGGAGTCCAATCACGCATCAAACGTGCCCTCTCACGATGCGTTTGGGGAGTCATGAGGAACGGGTCACCTTTTTAGTGTCCCAGGTTCCTCAGTTCCTAGTGGTACTGGGGCACTCATGGCTGAAGAAGCACAACCCCCAAATCGATTGGCAAACCGGGTCAATCTTTGCTTGGGGAACACGGTGCCAAGATGCTTGCCTGTTGCCAGCGAGCATGTCATCGGCCCCATCATCGTCCGTAGAGACGACCCCTGATTTGACTCGGGTGCCTCCCGTGTACCATGACCTACAGGAGGTATTCAGTAAGTCCCGGGCGCGGGACTTGCCCCCACACAGACCTTTTGATTGCACTATTAACTTGCTTCCTGGCACCTCTCCTCCTAGGGGGCGCCTCTTCTCCCTGTCGGGACCGGAGAGGATCGCCATGGAGGAGTATGTCAAGGAGGCACTCGATCAGGGGTTCATCCGACCTTCGTCCTCCCCAGCTGGGGCGGGATTCTTCTTTGTGGGAAAGAAGGATGGGACCCTGCGCCCCTGCATCGATTATCGAGGTCTGAACGCAATAACGGTTAAGGATCGTTATCCGCTGCCACTGATGGCCACAGCTTTTGAAGCTCTTCAGCGGGCTTCCATTTTTACGAAGCTGGATCTACGCAGCGCCTATAACTTGATCCGTATCCGGCGAGGGGATGAATGGAAGACTGCGTTCATTACGCCCACGGGGCACTATGAATATCTGGTGATGCCCTTTGGGTTAATGAATGCCCCCGCGGTCTTTCAACGCTTTATCAATGAGGCCTTGCGGGAGGCCCTTGACAGATACGTCTATGTTTACCTAGACGATATCTTAATTTTTAGCCGATCCATCGAGGAACATGTCAGGCACATCCGTCGGGTTCTCCAGCTTTTGCTCGACCACCACTTGTTTGTCAAGCTGGAGAAATCCGTGTTCCACGCCCCATCAGTCTCCTTTTTGGGGTTCATAATTTCTCAAGGTGCTCTGCAGATGGACCCGGCTAAAATAAAAGCAGTGGAGGACTGGCCAACTCCTAGTTCCGTACGCCAGGTGCAAAGATTTCTGGGCTTTGCAAACTTTTTCAGGCGGTTCATCCGGAACTTCAGCACGGTCGCCGCACCCTTAACGGCTCTTACGGGGAAGGGTCCGTTCAAATGGACGGTGCAGGCTCAACAAGCCTTTAATAGGCTTAAGGCTCTCTTGACAACTGCTCCAGTGTTGCAGTTGCCCGACCCCGAGGAACCCTTCATAGTTGAAGTGGACGCCTCGGATGTCGGGGTAGGGGCGATATTGTCCCAGAGAGTGGGCCCGGAAAAGAAGCTCCACCCTTGTGCCTTCTTTTCGCACCGTTTAACTCCTGCCGAGCGTAATTACCCGGTGGGAGATAAGGAGCTTTTGGCCATCAAGCTAGCGCTTGATGAATGGCGACACTGGCTCGAGGGGGCGAAACATCCCTTCCTTGTTTGGACAGACCACAAGAACCTGTCGTTTATCCAGCAAGCGAAGCGGATGAACTCTCGCCAGGCCCGCTGATCACTTTTCTTCGGTCGGTTCCACTTCACCCTATCCTATAGGCCAGGGTCGAAGAACATCAAGCCTGACGCTCTGTCCAGGCAGTGGGACTCGACTAGACCAGAGGCGGAGCCTGGTCCCATTATTCCCCCGAGCCAGATTGCGGCCCCCGTGACATGGGGCATATTTAAGACTGTTCGGGACGCTCATGTAGTTGAGCCCGACCCAGGTGGAGGGCCACCTGACCGACTGTTTGTGCCATCAACAGTGCGCCGTCAGGTGTTTGAATGGGCTCACGCGTCCCCGTTTGCGGCACACCCAGGAGTCTCTAAGACCCTGGTGCTTTTGCGTCGAAAATTTTGGTGGCCGGAAATGGAGGGGCAGGTCAAGGACCTAGTCCGAACCTGCGCTGTCTGTGCTACTAACAAAAGCACAAGAGAGCGTCCGCGTGGACTTCTCCATCCATTGCCAGTACCCTTGAGACCGTGGTCCCACCTGGCACTGGACTTTGTCACAGGGTTGCCAAAATCCAGGGGATTTACGGTGGTACTGGTAATTGTTGACCGGTTCACCAAATCTTGCCTCTTCGTTCCAATGCCCAAGCTCCCGTCCGCCATGGCCACAGCACAGGCTGTTCTGCAACATGTGGTGAGAGCACATGGGGTCCCGTCCGACATTGTATCGGATCGGGGTCCGCAGTTCATCAGCCAGTGCTGGCGAGCCTTTTGTCAACTTCTGGGCGCGACGGCCAGCTTATCCTCAGGTTATCACCCCGAATCCAACGGGCAATCGGAGCGGGTTATCCAAGACCTAGGCAAGATGCTTCGGTGCCTAACTGCAGGTAATCCAGCCACTTGGGCGGATAAATTATTGTGGGCCGAATTTGCTCACAATACCCTGCACCACGCCGCATTGGGTATGTCACCGTTTGAGGCACAGTACGGCTATCCCCCTCCACTGTTTCCTGATCAGGAACAAGAGGTTGCGGTGCCGTCTGTGCAGCAACATATCCGTCGCTGCCGCGTTGCCTGGCGGAGGGCAAGACAGGCCCTTTTGGCCTCTCAGCGCTCCATGAAGCGCAATGCCGACCGCAGGCGACAGCCGGCTCTGACGTTCCGGCCGGGCCAACGTGTCCTCCTGTCGACGAGGGACCTCCCCGTCAAAGGTACCACTCACAAGCTGGCACCGAGGTACATTGGTCCATTCAAGGTAGTTAGACGGATGAACCCGGTGACATATAAGTTGGAGCTGCCTTCCAGGATGAAGGCGCATCCAACCTTTCATGTCTCCCAACTTCGCCCGTTCGCGAGCGGGGGAGCCTTACCCCCCCACAACCTCCCGCCCCTCGTATCATCCAGGGTGCCCCTGCATTTACGGTTCGCCGCCTCCTGGATAGCAGGGAAGGTTACGGCCCCGAGGAACATTCGTGGGTACCGGCTCGGCGTATCCTGGATCCCGAACTGATCCGAGAGTACCGAAGGAACCGGTCTGCGGGTCTTGGGACCTCGGGAGCTGTCCCTAGAAGGGGGTCCTGTTAGGGTGTCTGCGGCGTCTGATGAACTTACCACCTCTTCTCAGCGTCGCAGACGTTACAGAACAAAGAACAGCGTGGCCTCAAATAGGAGGTCCGCTGATTAGTGCGTACGACCGGCACCTGCACGCTCACTACTTAAGTGGGCGTCGCCAGGTTGCCGGCGTCGCACCTTTTGTTTTGTAAACCGGCTTTTCGGCTGCATCGTACCAGCCTTTTTGCTTTCATAGGGCTTAGTGGGTTCCCCTGGCGCTGTATAGCGGTGGGGTGTGTAAGTTGAAAGACTGAGGTAAATAGGCTTAGAATTTTAATATTGTTAAGCCGGTGCGATTACGTGCAGTCCTCGCGCTGCAGTTCATTTGCGCCACGTTTCTCTGGCAGCAGCCGGTTAGCGTTTTGTGTTTCGTCGTTTGTTTTTCTCTGTTTTTTCTCTTTAGTGCCAAGACGTCTTCGGCAGCGTTCAGGGTTCCCGAATTGTTTTTTATTGACTGTTTAACTTCTTTTGTTGTTTATTATCATTTCATTTAATAAAGTACTTTCTGTTTAATCCGCATTTTGGGTACTCCCTCTCTGCACATCATGACATAAATTCGTTCAAAATGACTCTTGAACATGCTTTTTAAGCGTCAGAGTAGCTTAACCAAACGTTTAAAGCACAATCTCTGTTTTTATACTTTACTTTAACTTCGTTCATAATGACATTGCAAAATGCTTTATAAAAGCCAGAAAAGCTTAAACAAGCATTTCTTGCACAATGAAAGAGTGTTTTGGTGTTTTTGAACCTTAATTTTCTATCTTTCATCTGACATTGAAGCAGAATTGATAAGCATGAGAGACGCTCAGAAAGGCGTTTAAAGCTCAAAGAAACGTTTAAAACACTCTAGCGTAGTGTTTTACTGGTTATTATCTTTTGTATTTTACTTCGTTCTTCATAACATTGTAACATGCTGTTTCAGAGTCAGAGAGGCTTATACAAGCATCTCTTGCACAGTAGAAGAATGATTTGTTGTTTTAAAACTTTTCTTTTCATGATGCCATTGAAACAATATTTTTAAGCATGACAGAAGAGCCTTTGAAACACACAGGTGGAATGTTGGAATGTTTTTAGGAGCCAGAGAAGCTTTGAAAAGCATTTCTTGCAGAACAAAAGAGTGTTTCAGTAGTTATTATCTTTTCTTTTATTTCGTTCATTATCACATAGGCCAAAGCATTCTCAGAGTCAGAAAAGCTTAAACATGCATTTTTTGCACAGTAGAGGAGTACTTTAGTACGTTTTTATATTTTTATCTTTTCTTTTAATTTGTTTTAAATGACGTTGAAACAGATCGTTTATAATGTCATAACTACATGCTTTTGAAGCCTCAGAAAAGCTTAAAGAAGCATTTCAAGCACAGTGGATGAGTGCTGTTTCAAAGTCAAATAAGCTCAAACAAGACTTTCTAGCACACTAGAGGAGTGTTGTAGTGTATTTAAACGTTTAGTTGCATTCATTGATAATGTAATTGAAATTGTTTTTTTTAATGTCAGAGAAGCTCAGACAGGAGTTTAATGAACTGTAATAAATGGTTTTGGTTGTTTTAAACTTATCACTAAATTCGTTCAAAATGACTCTTGAACATGCTTTTTAAGCGTCAGAGTAGCTTAACCAAACGTTTAAAGCACAGTCTCTGAGTGCTTTAGTGTTTTTAAACTTTACTTTGACTTCGTTCATAATGACATTGCAAAATGCTTCATAAGAGCCAGAAAAGCTTAAACAAGCATTTCTTGCACAGTAAAAGAGTGTTTTGTTGTTTTTGAACTTTACTTTTCTATCTTTCATCTGACATTGAAGCAGAATTGTTAAGCATGAGAGACGCTCAGAAAGGCGTTTAAAGCTCAAAGAAACGTTTAAAACACTCTAGCGTAGTGTTTTAGTGGTTATTATCTTTTGTATTTTACCTCGTTCTTCATAACATTGTAACATGCTGTTTCAGAGTCAGAGAGGCTTATACAAGCATCTCTTGCACAGTAGAAGAATGATTTGTTGTTTTAAAACTTTCTTTTTCTTCGTTCATAATGACATTGAAACAATATTTTTAAGCATGACAGAGGAGCCTTTGAAACACACAGTTGTAATGTTTTTAATGCTTTTTAGGAGCCAGAGAAGCTTTGAAAAGCATTTCTTGCGGAATACAAGAGTGTTTCAGTAGTTATTATCTTTTCTTTTATTTCGTTCATTATCACATTGGCCAAAGCATTCTCAGAGTCAGAAAAGCTTAAACATGCATTTTTGCACAGTAGAGGAGTACTTTAGTAGGTTTTTACTTTTAATCTTTTCTTTTAATTTGTTTAAAATGACTTTCAAACAGATCGTTTATAATGTCATAACTACATGCTTTTGAAGCCTCAGATAAGCTTAAAGAAGCATTTCAAGCACAGTGGATGAGTGCTGTTTTAAAGTCAAATACGCTTAAACAACACTTTCTAGCACACTAGAGGAGTGTTGTAGTGTATTTAAACGTTTAGTTGCATTCATTGATAATGTAATTGAAATTGGGTTTTTTTATGTCAGAGAAGCGCAGACAGGAGTTTAATGAACTGTAATAAATGTCAAGTCAAGTCAAGTCAACTTTATTTATATAGCGCTTTTTACAATAGACATTGTCTCAAAGCAACTTTACAAAATCCAGGACCAACAGATACAACAACCCCTGTTGAGCAAGCCGAGGGCGACTGTGGCAAGGAAAAACTCCCTGAAAATTACAGTAAGAAACCTTGAGAGGAACCAGACTCAGCAGGGCCCATCCTTCTTGGGTGGCCTGGAGGATACTTTAAATAAATACACGATTTACACAAATCATACAAACACAGAATTAAATTATCTAAAAGTCATAACTGGTAATAAATAGATAAATAAACAATTAAATAATAATAGAGTTGTTATCCGCTCTAGTCTTCAATAAAGTCTGTAGTGATTTCTTGTCGTTGCAATTACTCCAGACCAGTCACATCTGACAGGAGCAGCATCGTTGTCCCGGCAGTCTCGACTTTAATCCTTAACCTCGGCGGGTAAACAGGTTTCCATCAGAATGCCCTCGGGGTAAAACAACAGAGAATGTAGTTAATAATGTACAATGCTAGTTGACAAACAGTTTTACAGAGAGTTTTAGACTCCGGCAGCCCTAATTATTACAGCATAACTAAAAGGGAGAGCAAGCAGGTAACAAGGTCATGAAGGCTTTCACAGGACATCAACGCCCATCTCCCCACCGTCATCAAACCTGAGTGATCGGACAAGAGAGGCAGAACGACAGCAACCCAACATCCCTGATCACCACAAGTTTCTATGACCAAGAACCCCCAAGCTCTGCGCCTTTGTCTATACTAATCAAAAGCCTGAGAAAATAAATATGTTTTCAGTCTAGACTTAAACATTGAGACTGTGTCCGAATCCCGAATAGAGGCAGGAAGATTATTCCAGAGTTGTGGAGCTTTGTAAGAAAACGCTCTTCCACCAGTCGTGATCTTTTTAATTCTAGGAACTATAAGTAACCCTGCATCTTGTGAACGAAGTGGACGCGCTGGGCTGTAGTGATTAATAAGTTCACTCAGATACTGTGGAGCCAGACCATGTAGCGCTTTATAAGTTAGTAAAAGTATTTTGTAATCAATGCGAAATTTAACTGGCAGCCAGTGTAGAGATGATAGAACAGGAGTAATATGGTCAAATTTTTTAGTTCTAGTTAGCACTCGAGCTGCTGCATTTTGAACTAATTGGAGTTTGTTTAAGGATCTACCAGAGCATCCAGTTAGAAGAGCATTACAATAATCTAACCGAGAAGTTATAAACGCATGGATCAGTTTTTCGGCGTCATTAACAGATAGTATATTTCTTATTTTAGAAATGTTACGCAAATGATAGAAAGCAACTCTAGTAATATTATTAACGTGTGTATCAAATGAGAGATCTGAATCTATTGTGACACCTAAGTTTTTTACATCTGGGCTGGGAGTAACAGAGAACGTGTTTAAGTTTAGCACCAGGTTAGACAACTTGTCTCTTGCAGCTTTAGAGCCAACAAGTAAAACCTCAGTTTTATCTGAATTAAGTAAAAGAAAATTACACGACATCCAGTTTTTTATGTCGTTTATGTTATGAGGTGGGGAGGAAGGACCCAAGGATGCAGAGGTAAAATTAAAGGGGTTTTATTTAACAAATAATATATATAATATACAATAAAACAAGGAATCAAAAGAACAAAAACACTTCGTAGGGGAAAAAACGGGAAGCGCGAGGCGCGAACCCAGGACTCCTGCCTCCTGGCCGGGAGCGCTAGCGACCTGCCACAGCAGCGCTAATGGCAGGCTCGCTCCCGGCGCTAAAGAGGCAAAGAGCGGGTTCGCCGGATGGAACACCTCGCGTGGTTGGCCAGAGAGGGAGGGTGACACCGGCAATCACTAACTGGCACGACACGATCGCCAGCAGAGACTGCTGGAGTGTGTCGTGCCACTTACCGGGTTCGGATTATTTATTAGCTCAAAAGGAACAAACGTAACGGCGCTGTCACCAGCCAGCATGGCTGGGAAGTGGCCGTTTGAAACAGCACCCTAGAGAAGAAAACGCGACGCTGTCACCAGCGCTTTGCGCTGGGAGGGGGTCGTGTCCCTCTGGGCGCGTGAACCAGACTCACGGCGGCGGCGGCACGGCGGCTGTGGCTCGGCGGCGGCGGCTCGGCGGCGGCATGATGGCGGCGGCTCTGCGGCGGCGGCTCGGCGGCGGCGGCACAGTGGCGGTGGCACGGCGTTGCATCCAGAAAAGCCCCGTAGGGCGTGGGCTGTCCAGGATCGCACCAAAACAAAAAAATCTAAACCTGCTTTACCTCGGGCCTCCTGACCCTACACCTCCAACCACTGTACAGTGCCTGGAGGTACCGAGTAACCCAAAGTAAAGTGGCTGGTGCGTTGCAGCCCAACAGAAAATAAACAAACATAAAAGGGCACCGTAGTGCCAAACAAACTCAAAGAAAGGAAAAGCAAACCTGAGGAAAACAGAAGGTGCGACGCCTGCAGCTTAGCGCCATCCCCTTAAATAAGGGGAGGTGCAGCTGCAGCGCGTTCGCCCTAACGAGCTGGCCAGGTACTTACAGCCAGCTCGTTTTCTGCTCTGTAAGGCCTGTGGCGTCAGGGAGAGATGGTGTATTCCCCTGACACCACAGAGCCTAACAGTTTACACAATCTTCTATCTTACTGATTGTGTCAGTATCATTTGGTTTGGCTGATATATACAGCTGTGTGTCATCTGCATAGCAGTGAAAGTTTATGCCATGTTTATGAATAATTTCACCTAGTGGAAGCATATAGAGTGTAAATAATAGCGGTCCCAGTACCGACCCCTGTGGAACACCATACTTTACTTTTGTAGTTTCCGAGCATTTATTATTTACATAAACGAATTGAGAGCGGTCAGTCAGATATAATTTAAACCAAGAGAGTGCGAGTCCTTTAACACCTACTGTATTTTCTAGCCTCTCCAGTAAAATGTTATGATCGACCGTATCAAACGCTGCGCTAAGATCTAATAGAACAAGAAAAGAGACACATCCATTATCAGAAGACATTAACAACTCGTTAACTACTCTAATTAATGCGGTTTCGGTACTATGGTTGGGTCTAAATCCTGATTGAAATTTTTCATGAATACAATTTTCATTCAAATAAGAACATAGCTGTTTGGAAACGACTTTTTCTAATATCTTTGAGACAAAAGGAAGGTTTGAAATTGGCCTATAATTAGCTAGTACATGTGGATCAAGACTAGGTTTTTTAATCAGGGGTTTAATAACAGCACTTTTAAACAATTTAGGTACATATCCAAGGCTAAGGGATGCATTGATTAATGTAAGCAGGGGCTCTACAATAGCTGGGAGTAAATCTTTAAGTAGACGAGTTGGAACAGGATCGAGTATACACGATGATGACTTCGATGATTTAATCAACACAGTTAGTTCATTTTGGGAGATTGGATTAAAGGAATTTAGTTGGATTAACTCGTTACTGTTATCATCACTGTTCTCACCAATGCTGCTCAGAGTGAGTCCATACTTAACATTGGCAGGTGACACACTCTGACTCTGAAGTCGTATTTTTTCTATCTTGTCATTAAAGAATTTTAAAAAATCATCGCTGGTACAGTCAGGCGGTATATTAGATTCAGTTTCATTGACGTTTTTAGTTAATTTGGACACTGTCTCAAAAAGGAATCTGGGATTGTTTTTATTTTTCTCTATTAGGGACGAATAATATAAAGATTTAGCTTTTATAAGTGCATGTTTATACTCAGTTAGAGCATCTTTCCAAGCAATCTTATACACTTCCAGTGTAGTGTGACGCCACTTGCGTTCTAATTTCCGTGCTGCTTGTTTAAGTGCGCATGTGTGGTCATTGTACCAAGGAGCAAGTTTTTTCTCCCTAATCAGTTTAGTTTTAAGTGGGGCTAAGGTTGCGCGCAATGGTTTTGGTTGTTTTAAACTTATCACTAAATTCATTCAAAATGACTCTTGAACATGCTTTTTAAGCGTCAGAGTAGCTTAACCAAACGTTTAAAGCACAGTCTCTGAGTGCTTTAATGTTTTTAAACTTTACTTTGACTTCGTTCATAATGACATTGCAAAATGCTTTACAAGAGCCAGAAAAGCTTAAAAAAGCATTTCTTGCACAGTAAAAGAGTGTTTTGTCGTTTTTGAACTTTACTTTTCTATCTTTCATCTGACATTGAAGCAGAATTGTTAAGCATGAGAGACGCTCAGAAAGGCGTTTAAAGCTCAAAGAAACGTTTAAAAAACTCTAGAGTAGTGTTTTAGTGGGTATTATCTATTGTATTTTACCTAGTTCTTCACAACATTGTAACATGCTGTTTCAGAGTCAGAGAGGCTTATACAAGCATCTCTTGCACAGTAGAAGAATGATTTGTTGTTTTAAAACTTTTTTTTTTCGTTCATAATGACAGTGAAACAATATTTTTAAGCATGACAGAAGAGCATTTGAAACACACAGTCGAAATGTTGGAATGCTTTTTAGAAACCAGAGAAGCTTTAAAGAGCATTTCTTGCAGAATAAAAGAGTGTTTCAGTAGTTATTATCTTTTCTTTTATTTCGTTCATTATCACATTGGCCAAAGCATTCTCAGAGTCAGAAAAACGTAAACATGCATTTTTTGCACAGTAGAAGAGTACTTTAGTAGGTTTTTATTTTTTATCTTTTCCTTTAATTTGTTTAAAATGACGTTGAAACAGATCGTTTATAATGTCATAACTACATACTTTTGAAGCCTCAGAAAAGCTTAAAGAAGCATTTCAAGCACAGTGGATGAGTGCTGTTTCAAAGTCAAATACGCTTAAACAACACTTTCTAGCACACTAGAGGAGTGTTGTAGTGTATTTAAATGTTTAGTTGCATTTATTGATAATGTAATTGAAATTGGGTTTTTTTATGTCAGAGAAGCTCAGACAGGAGTTTAATGAACTGTAATAAATGGTTTTGGTTGTTTTAAACTTATCACTGAATTCGTTCAAAATGACTCTTGAACATGCTTTTTAAGCATCAGAGTAGCTTAACCAAACGTTTAAAGCACAGTCTCTGAGTGCTTTAGTGTTTTTAAACTTTACTTTGACTTCGTTCATACCGACATTGCAAAATGCTTTATAAGAGCCAGAAAAGCTTAAACAAGCATTTCTTGCACAGTAAAAGAGTGTTTTGTCGTTTTTGAACTTTACTTTTCTATCTTTCATCTGACATTGAAGCAGAATTGTTAAGCATGAGAGACGCTCAGAAAGGCGTTTAAAGCTCAAAGAAACGTTTAAAAAACTCTAGAGTAGTGTTTTAGTGGGTATTATCTATTGTATTTTACCTAGTTCTTCACAACATTGTAACATGCTGTTTCAGAGTCAGAGAGGCTTATACAAGCATCTCTTGCACAGTAGAAGAATGATTTGTTGTTTTAAAACTTTTTTTTTTCGTTCATAATGACAGTGAAACAATATTTTTAAGCATGACAGAAGAGCATTTGAAACACACAGTCGAAATGTTGGAATGCTTTTTAGAAACCAGAGAAGCTTTAAAGAGCATTTCTTGCAGAATAAAAGAGTGTTTCAGTAGTTATTATCTTTTCTTTTATTTCGTTCATTATCACATTGGCCAAAGCATTCTCAGAGTCAGAAAAACGTAAACATGCATTTTTTGCACAGTAGAAGAGTACTTTAGTAGGTTTTTATTTTTTATCTTTTCCTTTAATTTGTTTAAAATGACGTTGAAACAGATCGTTTATAATGTCATAACTACATACTTTTGAAGCCTCAGAAAAGCTTAAAGAAGCATTTCAAGCACAGTGGATGAGTGCTGTTTCAAAGTCAAATACGCTTAAACAACACTTTCTAGCACACTAGAGGAGTGTTGTAGTGTATTTAAATGTTTAGTTGCATTTATTGATAATGTAATTGAAATTGGTTTTTTTTATGTCAGAGAAGCTCAGACAGGAGTTTAATGAACTGTAATAAATGGTTTTGGTTGTTTTAAACTTATCACTGAATTCGTTCAAAATGACTCTTGAACATGCTTTTTAAGCATCAGAGTAGCTTAACCAAACGTTTAAAGCACAGTCTCTGAGTGCTTTAGTGTTTTTAAACTTTACTTTGACTTCGTTCATACCGACATTGCAAAATGCTTTATAAGAGCCAGAAAAGCTTAAACAAGCATTTCTTGCACAGTAAAAGAGTGTTTTGTTGTTTTTGAACTTAACTTTTCTATCTTTCATCTGATATTGAAGCAGAATTGTTAAGCATGACAGACGCTCAGAAAGGGGTTTAAAGCTCGCAGAATAAAAGAGTGTTTCAGTAGTTATTATCTTTTCTTTTATTTCGTTCATTATCACATTGGCCAAAGCATTCTCAGAGTCAGAAAAGCTTAAACATGCATTTTTTGCACAGTAGAGGAGTACTTTAGTAGGTTTTTATATTTTTATCTTTTCTTTTAATTTGTTTAAAATGACGTTGAAACAGATCGTTTATAATGTCATAACTACATGCTTTTGAAGCCTCAGAAAAGCTTAAAGAAGCATTTCAAGCACAGTGGATGAGTGCTGTTTCAAAGTCAAATAAGCTTAAACAAGACTTTCTAGCACACTAGAGGAGTGTTGTAGTGTATTTAAACGTTTAGTTGCATTCATTGATAATGTAATTGAAATGGGGTTTTTTTATGTCAGAGAAGCTCAGACAGGACTTTAATGAACTGTAATAAATGGTTTTGGTTGTTTTAAACTTATCACTAAATTCGTTCAAAATGACTCTTGAACATACTTTTTAAGCGTCAGAGTAGCTTAACCAAAAGTTTAAAGCACAGTCTCTGAGTGCTTTAGTGTTTTTAAACTTTACTTTGACTTCGTTCATAATGACATTGCAAAATGCTTTATAACTTAAACTTCATAACTTATAGCTTAAACAAGCATTTCTTGCACAGTAAAAGAGTGTTTTGTCGTTTTTTAACTTTACTTTTCTATCTTTCATCTGACATTGAAGAAGAATTGTTAAGCATGAGAGACGCTCAGAAAGGCGTTTAAAGCTCAAAGAAACATTTAAAACACTCTAGAGTAGTGTTTTAGTGGGTATTATCTATTGTATTTTACCTAGTTCTTCACAACATTGTAACATGCTGTTTCAGAGTCAGAGAGGCTTATACAAGCATCTCTTGCACAGTAGAAGAATGATTTGTTGTTTTAAAACTTTTTTTTTTCGTTCATAATGACAGTGAAACAATATTTTTAAGCATGACAGAAGAGCATTTGAAACACACAGTCGAAATGTTGGAATGCTTTTTAGAAACCAGAGAAGCTTTAAAGAGCATTTCTTGCAGAATAAAAGAGTGTTTCAGTAGTTATTATCTTTTCTTTTATTTCGTTCATTATCACATTGGCCAAAGCATTCTCAGAGTCAGAAAAACGTAAACATGCATTTTTTGCACAGTAGAAGAGTACTTTAGTAGGTTTTTATTTTTTATCTTTTCCTTTAATTTGTTTAAAATGACGTTGAAACAGATCGTTTATAATGTCATAACTACATACTTTTGAAGCCTCAGAAAAGCTTAAAGAAGCATTTCAAGCACAGTGGATGAGTGCTGTTTCAAAGTCAAATACGCTTAAACAACACTTTCTAGCACACTAGAGGAGTGTTGTAGTGTATTTAAATGTTTAGTTGCATTTATTGATAATGTAATTGAAATTGGTTTTTTTTATGTCAGAGAAGCTCAGACAGGAGTTTAATGAACTGTAATAAATGGTTTTGGTTGTTTTAAACTTATCACTGAATTCGTTCAAAATGACTCTTGAACATGCTTTTTAAGCATCAGAGTAGCTTAACCAAACGTTTAAAGCACAGTCTCTGAGTGCTTTAGTGTTTTTAAACTTTACTTTGACTTCGTTCATACCGACATTGCAAAATGCTTTATAAGAGCCAGAAAAGCTTAAACAAGCATTTCTTGCACAGTAAAAGAGTGTTTTGTTGTTTTTGAACTTAACTTTTCTATCTTTCATCTGATATTGAAGCAGAATTGTTAAGCATGACAGACGCTCAGAAAGGGGTTTAAAGCTCGCAGAATAAAAGAGTGTTTCAGTAGTTATTATCTTTTCTTTTATTTCGTTCATTATCACATTGGCCAAAGCATTCTCAGAGTCAGAAAAGCTTAAACATGCATTTTTTGCACAGTAGAGGAGTACTTTAGTAGGTTTTTATATTTTTATCTTTTCTTTTAATTTGTTTAAAATGACGTTGAAACAGATCGTTTATAATGTCATAACTACATGCTTTTGAAGCCTCAGAAAAGCTTAAAGAAGCATTTCAAGCACAGTGGATGAGTGCTGTTTCAAAGTCAAATAAGCTTAAACAAGACTTTCTAGCACACTAGAGGAGTGTTGTAGTGTATTTAAACGTTTAGTTGCATTCATTGATAATGTAATTGAAATGGGGTTTTTTTATGTCAGAGAAGCTCAGACAGGACTTTAATGAACTGTAATAAATGGTTTTGGTTGTTTTAAACTTATCACTAAATTCGTTCAAAATTACTCTTGAACATACTTTTTAAGCGTCAGAGTAGCTTAACCAAAAGTTTAAAGCACAGTCTCTGAGTGCTTTAGTGTTTTTAAACTTTACTTTGACTTCGTTCATAATGACATTGCAAAATGCTTTATAACTTAAACTTCATAACTTATAGCTTAAACAAGCATTTCTTGCACAGTAAAAGAGTGTTTTGTCGTTTTTTAACTTTACTTTTCTATCTTTCATCTGACATTGAAGAAGAATTGTTAAGCATGAGAGACGCTCAGAAAGGCGTTTAAAGCTCAAAGAAACATTTAAAACACTCTAGCGTAGTGTTTTAGTGGTTATTATCTTTTGTATTTTACTTCGCTCTTCATAACATTGTAACATGCTGTTTCAGAGTCAGAGAGGCTTATACAAGAATCTCTTGCACAGTAGAAGAATGATTTGTTGTTTTAAAACTTTTTTTTTCTTCGTTCATAATGACCATGAAACAATATTTTTAAGCAGGACAGAAGAGCCTTTGAAACACACAGCTGGAATGTTGGAATGCTTTTTAAGAGCCAGAGAAGCTTTGAAGAGCATTTCTTGCAGAATAAAAGAGTGTTTAAGTAGTTATTATCTTTTCATTTATTTCATTCATTATCACATTGGCCAAAGCATTCTCAGAGTCAGAAAAGCTTAAACATGCATTTTTTGCACAGTAGAGGAGTACTTTAGTAGGTTTTTATTTTTTATCTTTTCTTTTAATTTGTTTAAAATGACGTTGAAACAGATCGTTTATAATGTCATAACTACATGCTTTTGAAGCCTCAGAAAAGCTTAAAGAAGCATTTCAAGCACAGTGGATGAGTGCTGTTTCAAAGTCAAATAAGCTTAAACAAGACTTTCTAGCACACTAGAGGAGTGTTGTAGTGTATTTAAACGTTTAGTTGCATTCATTGATAATGTAATTGAATTGGTTTTTTTTAATGTCAGAGAAGCTCAGACAGGAGTTTAATGAACTGTAATAAATGGTTTTGGTTGTTTTAAACTTATCACTAAATTCGTTCAAAATGACTCTTGAACATGCTTTTTAAGCGTCAGAGTAGCTTAACCGAAAGTTTAAAGCACAGTCTCTGAGTGCTTTAGTGTTTTTAAAATTTACTTTAACTTCGTTCAAAATGACATTTCAAAATGCTTCATAAGAGCCAGAAAAGCTTAAACAAGCATTTCTTGCACAGTAAAAGAGTGTTTTGTCGTTTTTGAACTTTACTTTTCTATCTTTCATCTGACATTGAAGCAGAATTGTTAAGCATGAGAGATGCTCAGAAAGGCGTTTAAAGCTCAAAGAAATGTTTAAAACACTCTAGCGTAAGGTTTCAGTGGTTATTATCTTTAGTATTTTACCTCGTTGTTCATAACATTGTAACATGCTGTTTCAGAGTCAGAGAGTCAGAGAATTATTTTTAAGCATGACACAAGCATCTCTTGCACAGTAGATGAATGATTAGTTGTTTTAAAACTTTTTTTTTCTTCGTTCATAATGACATTGAAACAATATTTTTAAGCATGACAGAAGAGCCTTTGAAACACACAGCTGGAATGTTGGAATGCTTTTTAAGAGCCAGAGAAGCCTTGAAGAGCATTTCTTGCAGAATAAAAAGGTGTTTAAGTAGTTATTATCTTTTCTTTTATTTCGTTCATTATCACATTGGCCAAAGCATTCTCATAGTCAGAAAAGCTTAAACATGCATTTTTTGCACAGTAGAGGAGTACTTTAGTAGGTTTTTATTTTTTATCTTTTCTTTTAATTTGTTTAAAAGGACTTTCAAACAGATCGTTTATAATGTCATAACTACATGCTTTTGAAGCCTCAGAAAAGCTTAAAGAAGCATTTCAAGCACAATGGATGAGTGCTTTTTCAAAGTCAAATAAGCTTAAACCAGACTTTTTAGCACACTAGAGGAGTGTTGCAGTGTATTTAAACGTGTAGTTGCATTCATTGATAATGTAATTGAAATTGTTTTTTTTTATATCAGAGAAGCTCAGACAGGAGTTTAATGAACTGTAATAAATGCTTTTGGTTGTTTTAAACTTATCACTAAATTCGTTCAAAATGACTCTTGAACATGCTTTTTAAGCGTCAGAGTAGCTTAACCAAACGTTTAAAGCACAGTCTCTGAGTGCTTTAGTGTTTTTTAACTTTACTTTGACTTCGTTCATGATGACATTGCAAAATGCTTTATAAGAGCCAGAAATGCTTAAACAAGCATTTCTTGCACAGTAAAAGAGTGCTTTGTCGTTTTTGAACTTTACTTTTCTATCTTTCATCTGACATTGAAGCAGAATTGTTAAGCATGAGAGACGCTCAGAAAGGCGTTTAAAGCTCAAAGAAACGTTTAAAACACTCTAGCGTAAGGTTTTAGTGGTTATTATCTATTGTATTTTACCTCGTTCTTCATAACATTGTAACATGCTGTTTCAGAGTCAGAGAGGCTTATACAAGCATCTCTTGCACAGTAGAAGAATGATTTGTTGTTTTAAAACTTTTTTTTTCTTCGTTCATAATGACATTGAAACAATATTTTTAAGCATGACAGAAGAGCCTTTGAAACACACAGTTGGAATGTTGGAATGCTTTTTAGAAACCAGAGAAGCTTTAAAGAGCATTTCTTGCAGAATAAAAGAGTGTTTCAGTAGTTATTATCTTTTCTTTTATATCGTTCATTATCACATTGGCCAAAGCATTCTCAGAGTCAGAAAAGCTTAAAACATTTATTTTTTGCACAGTAGAGGAGTACTTTAGTAGGTTTTTATTTTTTATCTTTTCTTTTAATTTGTTTAAAATGACGTTCAAACAGATCGTTTATAATGTCATAACTACATGCTTTTGAAGCCTCAGAAAAGCTTAAAGAAGCATTTCAAGCACAGTGGATGAGTGCTGTTTCAAAGTCAAATAAGCTTAAACAAGACTTTCTAGCACACTAGAGGAGTGTTGTAGTGTGTTTAAACGTGTTGTTTGATAGCTCAGTGGTTAAGGTACTGGACTAGTAAACAGAAGGTTGCCGGTTCAAGCCCCGCCACCACCAAGTTGCCACTGTTGGGTCCCTGAGCAAGGCCCTTAACCCTCAATTGCTCATTGTGTAAGTCGCTTTGGATAAAAGCGTCTGCTAAATGCTGAAAATGTAAAATGTAAATGTGTAGTTGCATTCATTGATAATGTAATTGAAATTGTTTTTTTTTATGTCAGAGAAGCACAGACAGGAGTTTAATGAACTGTAATAAATGGTTTTGGTCGTTTTAAACTTTAATTTGACATCGTTCATAATGACATTGCAAAATGCTTTATAAGAGCCAGAAAAGCTTAAACAAGCATTTCTTGCACAGTAAAAGAGTGTTTTGTCGTTTTTGAACTTTACTTTTCTATCTTTCATCTGACATTGAAGCAGAATTGTTAAACATGAGAGACGCTCAGAAAAGGCGTTTAAAGCTCAAAGAAACGTTTAAAACACTGTAAGCGTAGTGTTTTAGTGGTTATTATCTTTTGTATTTTACCTCGTTCTTCATAACATTGTAACATGCTGTTTCAGAGTCAGAGACGCTTATACAAGCATCTCTTGCACAGTAGAAGAATGATTTGTTGTTTTAAAACTTTTTTTTTCTTCGTTCATAATGACATTGAAACAATATTTTTAAGCTTGACAGAAGAGCCTTTGAAACACACAGTTGGAATGTTGGAATGCTTTTTAGAAACCAGAGAAGCTTTAAAGAGCATTTCTTGCAGAATAAAAGAGTGTTTCAGTAGTTATTATCTTTTCTTTTAATTCGTTCATTATCACATTGGCCAAAGCATTCTCAGAGTCAGAAAAGCTTAAACATGCATTTTTTGCACAGTAGAGGAGTACTTTAGTAGGTTTTTATTTTTTTTATTTTTCTTTTAATTTGTTTAAAATGACGTTGAAACAGATCGTTTATAATGTCATAACTACATGCTTATGAAGCCTTAGAAAAGCTTAAAGAAGCATTTCAAGCACAGTGGATGAGTGCTGTTTCAAAGTCAAATACGCTTAAACAACACTTTCTAGCACACTAGAGGAGTGTTGTAGTGTATTTAAACGTTTAGTTGCATTCATTGATAATGTAATTGAAATTGTTTTTTTTAATGTCAGAGAAGCTCAGACAGGAGTTTAATGAACTGCAATAAATAGTTTTGGTTGTTTTAAACTTTACTTTGACTTCGTTCCTAATGACATTGCAAAATGCTTTATAAGAGCCAGAAAAGTTAAACATGAGAGCATTTCTTGCACAGTAAAAGAGTGTTTTGTCGTTTTTGAACTTTACTTTTCTATCTTTCATCTGACATTGAAGCAGAATTGTTAAGCATGAGAGACGCTCAGAAAAGGCGTTTAAAGCTCAAAGAAACGTTTAAAACACTCTAGCGTAGTGTTTTAGTGGTTATTATCTTTTGTATTTTACCTCGTTCTTCATAACATTGTAACATGCTGTTTCAGAGTCAGAGAGGCTTATACAAGCATCTCTTGCACAGTAGAAGAATGATTTGTTGTTTTAAAACTTTTTTTTTCTTCGTTCATAATGACATTGAATTAATATTTTTAAGCATGACAGAAGAGCCTTTGAAACACACAGTTGGAATGTTGGAATACTTTTTAGAAACCAGAGAAGCTTTAAAGAGCATTTCTTGCAGAATAAAAGAGTGTTTCAGGGTATTATCTTTTGTATTTTACCTCGTTCTTCATAACATTGTAACATGCTGTTTCAGAGTCAGAGAGGCTTATACAAGCATCTCTTGCACAGTAGAAGAATGATTTGTTGTTTTAAAACTTTTTTTTCTCGTTCATAATGACATTAAAACAATATTTTTAAGCATGACAGAAGAGCCTTTGAAACACACAGTTGGAATGTTGGAATGCTTTTTAGGAGCCAGAGAAGCTTTAAAGAGCATTTCTTGCAGAATAAAAGAGTGTTTCAGTAGTTAATATCTTTTCTTTTATTTCGTTCATTATCACATTGGCCAAAGCATTCTCAAAGTCAGAAAAGCTTAAACATGCATTTGTTGCACAGTAGTAGGATTTTATTTTTTATCTTTTCTTTTAATTTGTTTAAAATGACGTTGAAACAGATCGTTTATAATGTTATAACTACATGCTTTTGAAGCCTCAGAAAAGCTTAAAGAAGCATTTCAAGCACAGTGGATGAGTGCTGTTTCAAAGTCAAATACGCTTAAACAACACTTTCTAGCACACTAGAGGAGTGTTGTAGTGTATTTAAACGTTTAGTTGCATTCATTGATAATGTAATTGAAATTGTTTTTTTAATGTCAGAGAAGCTCAGACAGGAATTTAATAAACTGTAATAAATGGTTTTGGTTGTTTTAAACTTATCACTAAATTCGTTCAAAATGACTCTTGAACATGCTTTTTAAGCGTCAGAGTAGCTTAACCAAACGTTTAAAGCACAGTCTCTGAGTGCTTTAGTGTTTTTAAACTTTACTTTGACTTCGTTCATAATGACATTGCAAAATGCTTTATAAGAGCCAGAAAAGCTTAAACAAGCATTTCTTGCACAGTAAAAGAGTGTTTTGTCGTTTTTGAACTTTACTTTTCTATTTTTCATCTTATATTGAAGCAAAATTGTTAAGCATGAGAGACCTCAGAAAGGCGTTTAAAGCTAAAAAAAAACGTTTAAAACACTCTAGCGTAGTGTTTTAGTGGTTATTATCTTTTGTATTTTACCTCGTTCTTCATAACATTGTAACATGCTGTTTCAGAGTCAGAGAGGCTTATACAAGCATCTCTTGCACAGTAGAAGAATGATTTGTTGTTTTAAAACTTTTTTTTTTCGTTCATAATGACATTAAAACAATATTTTTAAGCATGACAGAAGAGCCTTTGAAACACACAGTTGGAATGTTGGAATGCTTTTTAGGAGCCAGAGAAGCTTTAAAGAGCATTTCTTGCAGAATAAAAGAGTGTTTCAGTAGTTAATATCTTTTCTTTTATTTCGTTCATTATCACATTGGCCAAAGCATTCTCAGAGTCAGAAAAGCTTAAACATGCATTTGTTGCACAGTAGTAGGATTTTATTTTTTATCTTTTCTTTTCATTTGTTTAAAATGACGTTGAAACAGATCGTTTATAATGTCATAACTACATGCTTTTGAAGCCTCAGAAAAGCTTAAAGAAGCATTTCAAGCACAGTGGATGAGTGCTGTTTCAAAGTCAAATACGCTTAAACAACACTTTCTAGCACACTAGAGGAGTGTTGTAGTGTATTTAAACGTTTAGTTGCATTCATTGATAATGTAATTGAAATTGTTTTTTTAATGTCAGAGAAGCTCAGACAGGAGTTTAATGAACTGTAATAAATGGTTTTGGTTGTTTTAAACTTATCACTAAATTCGTTCAAAATGACTCTTGAACATACCTTTTAAGTGTCAGAGTAGCTTAACCAAACGTTTAAAGCACAGTCTCTGAGTGCTTTAGTGCTTTTAAACTTTACTTCGACTTCGTTCATAATGACATTGCAAAATGCTTTATAAGAGCCAGAAAAGCTTAAACAAGCATTTCTTGCACAGTAAAAGAGTGTTTTGTCGTTTTTGAACCTTACTTTTCTATATTTCATCTGACATTGAAGCAGAATTATTAAGCATGAGAGACGCTCAGAAAGGCGTTTAAAGCTCAAAGAAATGTTTAAAACACTCTAGCAAATTGTTTTAGTGGTTATTATCTTTTGTATTTTACCTCGTTCTTAATAACATTGTAACATGCTGTTTCAGAGTCAGAGAGGCTTATACAAGCATCTCTTGCACAGTAGAAGAATGGTTGTTGTTTTAAAACTTTTTTTTTTCGTTCATAATGACATTAAAACAATATTTTTAAGCATGACAGAAGAGCCTTTGAAACACACAGTTGGAATGTTGTAATGCTTTTTAGGAGCCAGAGAAGCTTTAAAGAGCATTTCTTGCAGAATAAAAGAGTGTTTCAGTAGTTAATATCTTTTCTTTTATTTCGTTCATTATCACATTGGCCAAAGCATTCTCAGAGTCTGAAAAGCTTAAACATGCATTTGTTGCACAGTAGTAGGATTTTATTTTTTATCTTTTCTTTTCATTTGTTTAAAATGACGTTGAAACAGATCGTTTATAATGTCATAACTACATGCTTTTGAAGCCTCAGAAAAGCTTAAAGAAGCATTTCAAGCACAGTGGATGAGTGCTGTTTCAACGTCAAATACGCTTAAACAACACTTTCTAGCACACTAGAGGAGTGTTGTAGTGTATTTAAACGTTTAGTTGCATTCATTGATAATGTAATTGAAATTGTTTTTTTAATGTCAGAGAAGCTCAGACAGGAATTTAATAAACTGTAATAAATGGTTTTGGTTGTTTTAAACTTATCACTAAATTCGTTCAAAATGACTCTTGAACATGCTTTTTAAGCGTCAGAGTAGCTTAACCAAACGTTTAAAGCACAGTCTCTGAGTGCTTTAGTGTTTTTAAACTTTACTTTGACTTCGTTCATAATGACATTGCAAAATGCTTTATAAGATCCAGAAAAGCTTAAACAAGCATTTCTTGCACAGTAAAAGAGTGTTTTGTCGTTTTTGAACTTTACTTTTCTATCTTTCATCTGATATTGAAGCAAAATTGTTAAGCATGAGAGACGCTCAGAAAGGCGTTTAAAGCTCAAAGAAACGTTTAAAACACTCTAGCGTAGTGTTTTAGTGGTTATTATCTTTTGTATTTTACCTCGTTCTTCATAACATTGTAACATGCTGTTTCAGAGTCAGAGAGGCTTAGACAAGAATCTCTTGCACAGTAGAAGAATGATTTGTTGTTTTAAAACTTTTTTTTTTCGTTCATAATGACATTAAAACAATATTTTTAAGCATGACAGAAGAGCCTTTGAAACACACAGTTGGAATGTTGGAATGCTTTTTAGGAGCCAGAGAAGCTTTAAAGAGCATTTCTTGCAGAATAAAAGAGTGTTTCAGTAGTTATTATCTTTTCTTTTATTTCGTTCATTATCACATTGGCCAAAGCATTCTCAGAGTCAGAAAAGCTTAAACATGCATTTGTTGCACAGTAGAGGAGTATTTTAGTAGGTTTTTATTTTTTATCTTTTCTTTTAATTTGTTTAAAATGACGTTGAAACAGATCGTTTATAATGTCATAACTTCCTGCTTTTGAAGCCTCAGAAAAGCTTAAAGAAGCATTTGAAGCACAGTGGATGAGTGCTGTTTCAAAGTCAAATACGCTTAAACAACACTTTCTAGCACACTAGAGGAGTGTTGTAGTGTATTAAGTCAATGAATGTAACGTTTAGTTGCGTTTAGTTGCATTCATTGATAATGTAATTGAAATTGTTTTTTTTAATGTCAGAGAAGCTCAGACAGGAGTTTAATGAACTGTTATAAATGGTTTTGGTTGTTTTAAACTTGTCACTAAATTCGTTCAAAATGACTCTTAAACATGCTTTTTAAGCGTCAGAGTAGCTTAACCAAACGTGTAAAGCACAGTCTCTGAGTGCTTTAGTGTTTTTAAACTTTACTTTGACTTCGTTCATAATGACATTGCAAAATGCTTTATAAGAGCCAGAAATGCTTAAACAAGCATTTCTTGCACAGTAAAAGAGTGTTTTGTCGTTTTTGAACTTTACTTTTCTATCTTTCATCTGATGATGAATCAGAATTGTTAAGCATGAGAGACGCTCAGAAAGGCGTTTAAAGCTCAAAGAAACGTTTAAAACACTCTAGCGTAGTGTTTTAGTAGTTATTATCTTTTGTATTTTACTTCGTTTTTCATAACATTGTAACATGCTGTTTCAGAGTCAGAGAGGCTTATACAAGCATCTCTTGCACAGTAGAACAATAATTTGTTGTTTTAAAACATTTTTTTTTTCATTCATAATGACATTGAAACAATATTTTTAAGCATGACAGAAGAGCCTTTGAAACACACAGTTGGAATGTTGGAATGCTTTTTAGGAGCCAGAGAAGCTTTAAAGAGCATTTCTTGCAGAATAAAAGAGTGTTTCAGTAGTTATTATCTTTTCTTTTATTTCGTTCATTATCACATTGGCCAAAGCTTTCTCAGAGTCAGAAAAGCTTAAACATGCATTTTTTGCACAGTAGATGAGTACTTTAGTAGGTTTTTATTTTTTATCTTTTCTTTTAATTTGTTTAAAATGACGTTGAAACAGATCGTTTATAATGTCATAACTACATGCTTTTGAAGCCTCAGAAAAGCTTAAAGAAGCATTTCAAGCACAGTGGATGAGTGCTGTTTCAAAGTCAAATACGCTTAAACAACACTTTCTAGCACACTAGAGGAGTGTTGTAGTGTATTTAAACGTTTAGTTGCATTCATTGATAATGTAATTGAAATTGTTTTTTTAATGTCAGAGAAGCTCAGACAGGAGTTTAATGAACTGTAATAAATGGTTTTGGTTGTTGTAAATTTATCACTAAATTCGTTCAAAATGACTCTTGAACATGCCTTTTAAGTGTCAGAGTAGCTTAACCAAACGTTTAAAGCACAGTCTCTGAGTGCTTTAGTGTTTTTAAACTTTACTTTGACTTCGTTCATTATGACATTAAAACAGTATTTTTAAGCATGACAGAAGAGCCTTTGAAACACACAGTTGAAATGTTGGAATGCTTTTTAGGAGCCAGAGAAGCTTTAAAGAGCATTTCTTGCAGAACAAAAGAGTGTTTCAGTAGTTATTATCTTTTCTTTTATTTCGTTCATTATCACATTGGCCAAAGCATTCTCAGAGTCAGAAAAGCTTAAACATGCATTTCTTGCACAGTAGAGGAGTATTTTAGTAGGTTTTTATTTTTTATCTTTTCTTTTAATTTGTTTAAAATGACGTTGAAACAGATCGTTTATAATGTCATAACTTCCTGCTTTTGAAGCCTCAGAAAAGCTTAAAGAAGCATTTGAAGCACAGTGGATGAGTGCTGTTTCAAAGTCAAATACGCTTAAACAACACTTTCTAGCACACTAGAGGAGTGTTGTAGTGTATTAAGTCAATGAATGTAACGTTTAGTTGCGTTTAGTTGCATTCATTGATAATGTAATTGAAATTGTTTTTTTAATGTCAGAGAAGCTCAGACAGGAATTTAATGAACTGTAATAAATGGTTTTGGTTGTTTTAAACTTGTCACTAAATTCGTTCGAAATGACTCTTGAACATGCTTTTTAAGCGTCAGAGTAGCTTAACCAAACGTTTAAAGCACAGTCTCTGAGTGCTATAGTGTTTTTAAACTTTACTTTGACTTCGTTCATAATGACATTGCAAAAATGCTTCAGAAGAGCCAGAAAAGCTTAAACAAGCATTTCTTGCACAGTAAAAGAGTGTTTTGTCGTTTTTGATTTTTACTTTTCTATCTTTCATCTGATATTGAAGCAGATTTGTTAAGCATGAGAGACGCTGAGAAAAGGCGTTTAAAGCTCAAAGAAACGTTTAAAACACTCTAGCGTAGTGTTTTAGTAGTTATTATCTTTTGTATTTTACTTCGTTTTTCATAACATTGTAACATGCTGTTTCAGAGTCAGAGAGGCTTATACAAGCATCTCTTGCACAGTAGAAGAATGATTTGTTGTTTTAAAACTTTTTTTTTCTTCGTTCATAATGACATTGAAACAATATTTTTAAGCATGACAGAAGAGCCTTTGAAACACACAGTTGGAATGTTGGAATGCTTTTTAAAAACCAGAGAAGCTTTAAAGAGCTTTTCTTGCAGAATAAAAGAGTGTTTTAGTAGTTATTATCTTTTCTTTTATTTCGTTCATTATCACATTGGCCAAAGCATTCTCAGAGTCAGAAAAGGTTAAACATGCATTTTTTGCACAGTAGAGGAGTACTTTAGTAGGTTTTTATTTTTTATCTTTTCTTTTCATTTGTTTAAAATGACGTTGAAACAGATCGTTTATAATGTCATAACTACATGCTTTTGAAGCCTCAAAAAAGCTTAAAGAAGCATTTCAAGCACAGTGGATGAGTGCTGTTTCAAAGTCAAATACGCTTAAACAACACTTTCTAGCACACTAGAGGAGTGTTGTAGTGTATTTAAACGTTTCGTTGCATTCATTGATAATGTAATTGAAATTGTTTTTTTAATGTCAGAGAAGCTGAGACAGGAATTTAATAAACTGTAATAAATGGTTTTGGTTGTTTTAAACTTATCACTAAATTCGTTCAAAATGACTCTTGAACATGCCTTTTAAGCGTCAGAGTAGCTTAACCAAACGTTTAAAGCACAGTCTCTGAGTGTTGTAGTGTTTTTAAACTTTACTTTGACTTCGTTCATAATGACATTAAAACAGTATTTTTAAGCATGACAGAAGAGCCTTTGAAACACACAGTTGAAATGTTGGAATGCTTTTTAGGAGCCAGAGAAGCTTTAAAGAGCATTTCTTGCAGAATAAAAGAGTGTTTCAGTAGTTATTATCTTTTCTTTTATTTCGTTCATTATCACATTGGCCAAAGCATTCTCAGAGTCAGAAAAGCTTAAACATGCATTTGTTGCACAGTAGAGGAGTACTTTTGTAGGTTTTTATTTTTTATCTTTTCTTTTAATTTGTTTAAAATGACGTTGAAACAGATCGTTTATAATGTCATAACTACATGCTTTTGAAGCCTCAGAAAAGCTTAAAGAAGCATTTCAAGCACAGTGCTGTTTCAAAGTCAAATACGCTTAAACAACACTTTCTAGCACACTAGAGGAGTGTTGTAGTGTATTTAAACGTTTAGTTGCATTCATTGATAATGTAATTGAAATTGTTTTTTTAATGTCAGAGAAGCTCAGACAGGAGTTTAATGAACTGTAATAAATGGTTTTGGTTGTTGTAAATTTATCACTAAATTCGTTCAAAATGACTCTTGAACATGCCTTTTAAGTGTCAGAGTAGCTTAACCAAACGTTTAAAGCACAGTCTCTGAGTGCTTTAGTGTTTTTAAACTTTACTTTGACTTCGTTCATAATGACATTGCAAAATGCTTTATAAGAGCCAGAAAAGCTTAAACAAGCATTTCTTGCACAGTAAAAGAGTGTATTGTCGTTTTTAAACCTTACTTTTCTATATTTCATCTGACATTGAAGCAGAATTATTAAGCATGAGAGACGCTCAGAAAGGCGTTTAAAGCTCAAAGAAACGTTTAAAACACTCTAGCAAATTGTTTTAGTGGTTATTATCTTTTGTATTTTACCTCGTTCTTAATAACATTGTAACATGCAGTTTCAGAGTCAGAGAGGCTTATACAAGCATCTCTTGCACAGTAGAAGAATGATTTGTTGTTTTAAAACTTTTTTTTTCTTCGTTCATAATGACATTGAAACAATATTTTTAAGCATGACAGAAGAGCCTTTGAAACACACAGTTGGATCGTTGGAATGCTTTTTAGGAGCCAGAGAAGCTTTAAAGAGCATTTCTTGCAGAATAAAAGAGTGTTTCAGTAGTTATTATCTTTTCCTTTATTTCGTTCATTATCACATTGGCCAAAGCATTCTCAGAGTCAGAAAAGCTTAAACATGCATTTTTTGCAAAGTAGAGGAGTACTTTAGTAGGTTTTTATTTTTTATCTTTTCTTTTAATTTGTTTAAAATGACGTTGAAACAGATCGTTTATAATGTCATAACTACATGCTTTTGAAGCCTCAGAAAAGCTTAAAGAAGCATTTCAAGCACAGTGGATGAGTGCTGTTTCAAAGTCAAATACGCTTTAACAACACTTTCTAGCACACTAGAGTAGTGTTGTAGTGTATTTAAACGTTTCGTTGCATTCATTGATAATGTAAATGAAATTGTTTTTTTAATGTCAGAGAAGCTCAGACAGGAGTTTAATGAACTGTAATAAATGGTTTTGGTTGTTGTAAATTTATCACTAAATTCGTTCAAAATGACTCTTGAACATACCTTTTAAGTGTCAGAGTAGCTTAACCAAACGTTTAAAGCACAGTCTCTGAGTGCTTTAGTGCTTTTAAACTTTACTTTGACTTCGTTCATAATGACATTGCAAAATGCTTTATAAGAGCCAGAAAAGCTTAAACAAGCATTTCTTGCACAGTAAAAGAGTGTTTTGTCGTTTTTGAACCTTACTTTTCTATATTTCATCTGACATTGAAGCAGAATTATTAAGCATGAGAGACGCTCAGAAAGGCGTTTAAAGCTCAAAGAAACGTTTAAAACACTCTAGCAAATTGTTTTAGTGGTTATTATCTTTTGTATTTTACCTCGTTCTTAATAACATTGTAACATGCTGTTTCAGAGTCAGAGAGGCTTATACAAGCATCTCTTGCACAGTAGAAGAATGGTTGTTGTTTTAAAACTTTTTTTTTTCGTTCATAATGACATTAAAACAATATTTTTAAGCATGACAGAAGAGCCTTTGAAACACACAGTTGGAATGTTGTAATGCTTTTTAGGAGCCAGAGAAGCTTTAAAGAGCATTTCTTGCAGAATAAAAGAGTGTTTCAGTAGTTATTATCTTTTCTTTTATTTCGTTCATTATCACATTGGCCAAAGCATTCTCAGAGTCAGAAAAGCTTAAACATGCATTTGTTGCACAGTAGAGGAGTACTTTTGTAGGTTTTTATTTTTTATCTTTTCTTTTAATTTGTTTAAAATGACGTTGAAACAGATCGTTTATAATGTCATAACTACATGCTTTTGAAGCCTCAGAAAAGCTTAAAGAAGCATTTCAAGCACAGTGCTGTTTCAAAGTCAAATACGCTTAAACAACACTTTCTAGCACACTAGAGGAGTGTTGTAGTGTATTTAAACGTTTAGTTGCATTCATTGATAATGTAATTGAAATTGTTTTTTTAATGTCAGAGAAGCTCAGACAGGAGTTTAATGAACTGTAATAAATGGTTTTGGTTGTTGTAAATTTATCACTAAATTCGTTCAAAATGACTCTTGAACATGCCTTTTAAGTGTCAGAGTAGCTTAACCAAACGTTTAAAGCACAGTCTCTGAGTGCTTTAGTGTTTTTAAACTTTACTTTGACTTCGTTCATAATGACATTGCAAAATGCTTTATAAGAGCCAGAAAAGCTTAAACAAGCATTTCTTGCACAGTAAAAGAGTGTATTGTCGTTTTTAAACCTTACTTTTCTATATTTCATCTGACATTGAAGCAGAATTATTAAGCATGAGAGACGCTCAGAAAGGCGTTTAAAGCTCAAAGAAACGTTTAAAACACTCTAGCAAATTGTTTTAGTGGTTATTATCTTTTGTATTTTACCTCGTTCTTAATAACATTGTAACATGCAGTTTCAGAGTCAGAGAGGCTTATACAAGCATCTCTTGCACAGTAGAAGAATGATTTGTTGTTTTAAAACTTTTTTTTTCTTCGTTCATAATGACATTGAAACAATATTTTTAAGCATGACAGAAGAGCCTTTGAAACACACAGTTGGATCGTTGGAATGCTTTTTAGGAGCCAGAGAAGCTTTAAAGAGCATTTCTTGCAGAATAAAAGAGTGTTTCAGTAGTTATTATCTTTTCCTTTATTTCGTTCATTATCACATTGGCCAAAGCATTCTCAGAGTCAGAAAAGCTTAAACATGCATTTTTTGCAAAGTAGAGGAGTACTTTAGTAGGTTTTTATTTTTTATCTTTTCTTTTAATTTGTTTAAAATGACGTTGAAACAGATCGTTTATAATGTCATAACTACATGCTTTTGAAGCCTCAGAAAAGCTTAAAGAAGCATTTCAAGCACAGTGGATGAGTGCTGTTTCAAAGTCAAATACGCTTTAACAACACTTTCTAGCACACTAGAGTAGTGTTGTAGTGTATTTAAACGTTTCGTTGCATTCATTGATAATGTAAATGAAATTGTTTTTTTAATGTCAGAGAAGCTCAGACAGGAGTTTAATGAACTGTAATAAATGGTTTTGGTTGTTGTAAATTTATCACTAAATTCGTTCAAAATGACTCTTGAACATACCTTTTAAGTGTCAGAGTAGCTTAACCAAACGTTTAAAGCACAGTCTCTGAGTGCTTTAGTGCTTTTAAACTTTACTTTGACTTCGTTCATAATGACATTGCAAAATGCTTTATAAGAGCCAGAAAAGCTTAAACAAGCATTTCTTGCACAGTAAAAGAGTGTTTTGTCGTTTTTGAACCTTACTTTTCTATATTTCATCTGACATTGAAGCAGAATTATTAAGCATGAGAGACGCTCAGAAAGGCGTTTAAAGCTCAAAGAAACGTTTAAAACACTCTAGCGTAAGGTTTTAGTGGTTATTATCTATTGTATTTTACCTCGTTCTTCATAACATTGTAACATGCAGTTTCAGAGTCAGAGAGGCTTATACAAGCATCTCTTGCACAGTAGAAGAATGATTTGTTGTTTTAAAACTTTTTTTTTCTTCGTTCATAATGACATTGAAACAATATTTTTAAGCATGACAGAAGAGCCTTTGAAACACACAGTTGGATCGTTGGAATGCTTTTTAGGAGCCAGAGAAGCTTTAAAGAGCATTTCTTGCAGAATAAAAGAGTGTTTCAGTAGTTATTATCTTTTCCTTTATTTCGTTCATTATCACATTGGCCAAAGCATTCTCAGAGTCAGAAAAGCTTAAACATGCATTTTTTGCAAAGTAGAGGAGTACTTTAGTAGGTTTTTATTTTTTATCTTTTCTTTTAATTTGTTTAAAATGACGTTGAAACAGATCGTTTATAATGTCATAACTACATGCTTTTGAAGCCTCAGAAAAGCTTAAAGAAGCATTTCAAGCACAGTGGATGAGTGCTGTTTCAAAGTCAAATACGCTTTAACAACACTTTCTAGCACACTAGAGTAGTGTTGTAGTGTATTTAAACGTTTCGTTGCATTCATTGATAATGTAAATGAAATTGTTTTTTTAATGTCAGAGAAGCTCAGACAGGAGTTTAATGAACTGTAATAAATGGTTTTGGTTGTTGTAAATTTATCACTAAATTCGTTCAAAATGACTCTTGAACATACCTTTTAAGTGTCAGAGTAGCTTAACCAAACGTTTAAAGCACAGTCTCTGAGTGCTTTAGTGCTTTTAAACTTTACTTTGACTTCGTTCATAATGACATTGCAAAATGCTTTATAAGAGCCAGAAAAGCTTAAACAAGCATTTCTTGCACAGTAAAAGAGTGTTTTGTCGTTTTTGAACCTTACTTTTCTATATTTCATCTGACATTGAAGCAGAATTATTAAGCATGAGAGACGCTCAGAAAGGCGTTTAAAGCTCAAAGAAACGTTTAAAACACTCTAGCAAATTGTTTTAGTGGTTATTATCTTTTGTATTTTACCTCGTTCTTAATAACATTGTAACATGCTGTTTCAGAGTCAGAGAGGCTTATACAAGCATCTCTTGCACAGTAGAAGAATGGTTGTTGTTTTAAAACTTTTTTTTTTCGTTCATAATGACATTAAAACAATATTTTTAAGCATGACAGAAGAGCCTTTGAAACACACAGTTGGAATGTTGTAATGCTTTTTAGGAGCCAGAGAAGCTTTAAAGAGCATTTCTTGCAGAATAAAAGAGTGTTTCAGTAGTTAATATCTTTTCTTTTATTTCGTTCATTATCACATTGGCCAAAGCATTCTCAGAGTCAGAAAAGCTTAAACATGCATTTGTTGCACAGTAGAGGAGTACTTTTGTAGGTTTTTATTTTTTATCTTTTCTTTTAATTTGTTTAAAATGACGTTGAAACAGATCGTTTATAATGTCATAACTACATGCTTTTGAAGCCTCAGAAAAGCTTAAAGAAGCATTTCAAGCACAGTGCTGTTTCAAAGTCAAATACGCTTAAACAACACTTTCTAGCACACTAGAGGAGTGTTGTAGTGTATTTAAACGTTTAGTTGCATTCATTGATAATGTAATTGAAATTGTTTTTTTAATGTCAGAGAAGCTCAGACAGGAGTTTAATGAACTGTAATAAATGGTTTTGGTTGTTGTAAATTTATCACTAAATTCGTTCAAAATGACTCTTGAACATGCCTTTTAAGTGTCAGAGTAGCTTAACCAAACGTTTAAAGCACAGTCTCTGAGTGCTTTAGTGTTTTTAAACTTTACTTTGACTTCGTTCATAATGACATTGCAAAATGCTTTATAAGAGCCAGAAAAGCTTAAACAAGCATTTCTTGCACAGTAAAAGAGTGTATTGTCGTTTTTAAACCTTACTTTTCTATATTTCATCTGACATTGAAGCAGAATTATTAAGCATGAGAGACGCTCAGAAAGGCGTTTAAAGCTCAAAGAAACGTTTAAAACACTCTAGCAAATTGTTTTAGTGGTTATTATCTTTTGTATTTTACCTCGTTCTTAATAACATTGTAACATGCAGTTTCAGAGTCAGAGAGGCTTATACAAGCATCTCTTGCACAGTAGAAGAATGATTTGTTGTTTTAAAACTTTTTTTTTCTTCGTTCATAATGACATTGAAACAATATTTTTAAGCATGACAGAAGAGCCTTTGAAACACACAGTTGGATCGTTGGAATGCTTTTTAGGAGCCAGAGAAGCTTTAAAGAGCATTTCTTGCAGAATAAAAGAGTGTTTCAGTAGTTATTATCTTTTCCTTTATTTCGTTCATTATCACATTGGCCAAAGCATTCTCAGAGTCAGAAAAGCTTAAACATGCATTTTTTGCAAAGTAGAGGAGTACTTTAGTAGGTTTTTATTTTTTATCTTTTCTTTTAATTTGTTTAAAATGACGTTGAAACAGATCGTTTATAATGTCATAACTACATGCTTTTGAAGCCTCAGAAAAGCTTAAAGAAGCATTTCAAGCACAGTGGATGAGTGCTGTTTCAAAGTCAAATACGCTTTAACAACACTTTCTAGCACACTAGAGTAGTGTTGTAGTGTATTTAAACGTTTCGTTGCATTCATTGATAATGTAAATGAAATTGTTTTTTTAATGTCAGAGAAGCTCAGACAGGAGTTTAATGAACTGTAATAAATGGTTTTGGTTGTTGTAAATTTATCACTAAATTCGTTCAAAATGACTCTTGAACATACCTTTTAAGTGTCAGAGTAGCTTAACCAAACGTTTAAAGCACAGTCTCTGAGTGCTTTAGTGCTTTTAAACTTTACTTTGACTTCGTTCATAATGACATTGCAAAATGCTTTATAAGAGCCAGAAAAGCTTAAACAAGCATTTCTTGCACAGTAAAAGAGTGTTTTGTCGTTTTTGAACCTTACTTTTCTATATTTCATCTGACATTGAAGCAGAATTATTAAGCATGAGAGACGCTCAGAAAGGCGTTTAAAGCTCAAAGAAACGTTTAAAACACTCTAGCAAATTGTTTTAGTGGTTATTATCTTTTGTATTTTACCTCGTTCTTAATAACATTGTAACATGCTGTTTCAGAGTCAGAGAGGCTTATACAAGCATCTCTTGCACAGTAGAAGAATGGTTGTTGTTTTAAAACTTTTTTTTTTCGTTCATAATGACATTAAAACAATATTTTTAAGCATGACAGAAGAGCCTTTGAAACACACAGTTGGAATGTTGTAATGCTTTTTAGGAGCCAGAGAAGCTTTAAAGAGCATTTCTTGCAGAATAAAAGAGTGTTTCAGTAGTTAATATCTTTTCTTTTATTTCGTTCATTATCACATTGGCCAAAGCATTCTCAGAGTCAGAAAAGCTTAAACATGCATTTGTTGCACAGTAGTAGGATTTTATTTTTTATCTTTTCTTTTCATTTGTTTAAAATGACGTTGAAACAGATCGTTTATAATGTCATAACTACATGCTTTTGAAGCCTCAGAAAAGCTTAAAGAAGCATTTCAAGCACAGTGGATGAGTGCTGTTTCAAAGTCAAATACGCTTAAACAACACTTTCTAGCACACTAGAGGAGTGTTGTAGTGTATTTAAACGTTTAGTTGCATTCATTGATAATGTAATTGAAATTGTTTTTTTAATGTCAGAGAAGCTCAGACAGGAATTTAATAAACTGTAATAAATGGTTTTGGTTGTTTTAAACTTATCACTAAATTCGTTCAAAATGACTCTTGAACATGCTTTTTAAGCGTCAGAGTAGCTTAACCAAACGTTTAAAGCACAGTCTCTGAGTGCTTTAGTGTTTTTAAACTTTACTTTGACTTCGTTCATAATGACATTGCAAAATGCTTTATAAGATCCAGAAAAGCTTAAACAAGCATTTCTTGCACAGTAAAAGAGTGTTTTGTCGTTTTTGAACCTTACTTTTCTATCTTTCATCTGACATTGAAGCAGAATTATTAAGCATGAGAGACGCTCTGAAAGGCGTTTAAAGCTCAAAGAAACGTTTAAAACACTCTAGCGAATTGTTTTAGTGGTTATTATCTTTTGTATTTTACTTTGTTCTTCATAACATTGTAACATGCTGTTTCAGAGTCAGAGAGGCTTATACAAGCATCTCTTGCACAGTAGAAGAATGATTTGTTGTTTTAAAACTTTTTTTTTCTCGTTCATAATGACATTAAAACAATATTTTTAAGCATGACAGAAGAGCCTTTGAAACACACAGTTGGAATGTTGGAATGCTTTTTAGGAGCCAGAGAAGCTTTAAAGAGCATTTCTTGCAGAATAAAAGAGTGTTTTAGTAGTTATTATCTTTTCTTTTATTTCGTTCATTATCCCATTGGCCAAAGCATTCTCAGAGTCAGAAGAGCTTAAACATGCATTTGTTGCACAGTAGAGGAGTACTTTTGTAGGTTTTTATTTTTTATCTTTTCTTTTAATTTGTTTAAAATGACTTTGAAACAGATCGTTCATAATGTCATAACTACATGCTTTTGAAGCCTCAGAAAAGCTTAAAGAAGCATTTCAAGCACAGTGGATGAGTGCTGTTTCAAAGTCAAATACGCTTAAACAACACTTTCTAGCACACTAGAGGAGTGTTGTAGTGTATTTAAACGTTTAGTTGCATTCATTGATAATGTAATTGAAATTGTTTTTTTAATGTCAGAGAAGCTCAGACAGGAGTTTAATGAACTGTAATAAATGGTTTTGGTTGTTTTAAACTTATCACTAAATTCGTTCAAAATGACTCTTGAACATGCTTTTTAAGCGTCAGAGTAGCTTAACCAAACGTTTAAAGCACAGTCTCTGAGTGTTTTAGTGTTTTTAAACTTTACTTTGACTTCGTTCATTATGACATTAAAACAGTATTTTTAAGCATGACAGAAGAGCCTTTGAAACACACAGTTGAAATGTTGGAATGCTTTTTAGGAGCCAGAGAAGCTTTAAAGAGCATTTCTTGCAGAACAAAAGAGTGTTTCAGTAGTTATTATCTTTTCTTTTATTTCGTTCATTATCACATTGGCCAAAGCATTCTCAGAGTCAGAAAAGCTTAAACATGCATTTCTTGCACAGTAGAGGAGTATTTTAGTAGGTTTTTATTTTTTATCTTTTCTTTTAATTTGTTTAAAATGACGTTGAAACAGATCGTTTATAATGTCATAACTTCCTGCTTTTGAAGCCTCAGAAAAGCTTAAAGAAGCATTTGAAGCACAGTGGATGAGTGCTGTTTCAAAGTCAAATACGCTTAAACAACACTTTCTAGCACACTAGAGGAGTGTTGTAGTGTATTAAGTCAATGAATGTAACGTTTAGTTGCGTTTAGTTGCATTCATTGATAATGTAATTGAAATTGTTTTTTTAATGTCAGAGAAGCTCAGACAGGAATTTAATGAACTGTAATAAATGGTTTTGGTTGTTTTAAACTTGTCACTAAATTCGTTCGAAATGACTCTTGAACATGCTTTTTAAGCGTCAGAGTAGCTTAACCAAACGTTTAAAGCACAGTCTCTGAGTGCTATAGTGTTTTTAAACTTTACTTTGACTTCGTTCATAATGACATTGCAAAAATGCTTCAGAAGAGCCAGAAAAGCTTAAACAAGCATTTCTTGCACAGTAAAAGAGTGTTTTGTCGTTTTTGATTTTTACTTTTCTATCTTTCATCTGATATTGAAGCAGATTTGTTAAGCATGAGAGACGCTGAGAAAAGGCGTTTAAAGCTCAAAGAAACGTTTAAAACACTCTAGCGTAGTGTTTTAGTAGTTATTATCTTTTGTATTTTACTTCGTTTTTCATAACATTGTAACATGCTGTTTCAGAGTCAGAGAGGCTTATACAAGCATCTCTTGCACAGTAGAAGAATGATTTGTTGTTTTAAAACTTTTTTTTTCTTCGTTCATAATGACATTGAAACAATATTTTTAAGCATGACAGAAGAGCCTTTGAAACACACAGTTGGAATGTTGGAATGCTTTTTAAAAACCAGAGAAGCTTTAAAGAGCTTTTCTTGCAGAATAAAAGAGTGTTTTAGTAGTTATTATCTTTTCTTTTATTTCGTTCATTATCACATTGGCCAAAGCATTCTCAGAGTCAGAAAAGGTTAAACATGCATTTTTTGCACAGTAGAGGAGTACTTTAGTAGGTTTTTATTTTTTATCTTTTCTTTTCATTTGTTTAAAATGACGTTGAAACAGATCGTTTATAATGTCATAACTACATGCTTTTGAAGCCTCAAAAAAGCTTAAAGAAGCATTTCAAGCACAGTGGATGAGTGCTGTTTCAAAGTCAAATACGCTTAAACAACACTTTCTAGCACACTAGAGGAGTGTTGTAGTGTATTTAAACGTTTCGTTGCATTCATTGATAATGTAATTGAAATTGTTTTTTTAATGTCAGAGAAGCTGAGACAGGAATTTAATAAACTGTAATAAATGGTTTTGGTTGTTTTAAACTTATCACTAAATTCGTTCAAAATGACTCTTGAACATGCCTTTTAAGCGTCAGAGTAGCTTAACCAAACGTTTAAAGCACAGTCTCTGAGTGTTGTAGTGTTTTTAAACTTTACTTTGACTTCGTTCATAATGACATTAAAACAGTATTTTTAAGCATGACAGAAGAGCCTTTGAAACACACAGTTGAAATGTTGGAATGCTTTTTAGGAGCCAGAGAAGCTTTAAAGAGCATTTCTTGCAGAATAAAAGAGTGTTTCAGTAGTTATTATCTTTTCTTTTATTTCGTTCATTATCACATTGGCCAAAGCATTCTCAGAGTCAGAAAAGCTTAAACATGCATTTGTTGCACAGTAGAGGAGTATTTTAGTAGGTTTTTATTTTTTATCTTTTCTTTTAATTTGTTTAAAATGAAGTTGAAACAGATCGTTTATAATGTCATAACTACATGCTTTTGAAGCCTCAGAAAAGCTTAAAGAAGCATTTCAAGCACAGTGGATGAGTGCTGTTTCAAAGTCAAATACGCTTAAACAACACTTTCTAGCACACTAGAGGAGTGTTGTAGTGTATTTAAACGTTTAGTTGCATTCATTGATAATGTAATTGAAATTGTTTTTTTAATGTCAGAGAAGCTCAGACAGGAGTTTAATGAACTGTAATAAATGGTTTTGGTTGTTTTAAACTTATCACTAAATTCGTTCAAAATGACTCTTGAACATGCCTTTTAAGCGTCAGAGTAGCTTAACCAGACGTTTAAAGCACAGTCTCTGAGTGCTTTAGTGTTTTTAAACTTTACTTTGACTTCGTTCATAATGACATTGCAAAATGCTTTATAAGAGCCAGAAAAGCTTAAACAAGCATTTCTTGCACAGTAAAAGAGTGTTTTGTCGTTTTTGAACCTTACTTTTCTATCTTTCATCTGACATTGAAGCAGAATTATTAAGCATGAGAGACGCTCTGAAAGGCGTTTAAAGCTCAAAGAAACGTTTAAAACACTCTAGCGAATTGTTTTAGTGGTTATTATCTTTTGTATTTTACTTTGTTCTTCATAACATTGTAACATGCTGTTTCAGAGTCAGAGAGGCTTATACAAGCATCTCTTGCACAGTAGAAGAATGATTTGTTGTTTTAAAACTTTTTTTTTCTCGTTCATAATGACATTAAAACAATATTTTTAAGCATGACAGAAGAGCCTTTGAAACACACAGTTGGAATGTTGGAATGCTTTTTAGGAGCCAGAGAAGCTTTAAAGAGCATTTCTTGCAGAATAAAAGAGTGTTTTAGTAGTTATTATCTTTTCTTTTATTTCGTTCATTATCCCATTGGCCAAAGCATTCTCAGAGTCAGAAGAGCTTAAACATGCATTTGTTGCACAGTAGAGGAGTACTTTTGTAGGTTTTTATTTTTTATCTTTTCTTTTAATTTGTTTAAAATGACTTTGAAACAGATCGTTTATAATGTCATAACTACATGCTTTTGAAGCCTCAGAAAAGCTTAAAGAAGCATTTCAAGCACAGTGCTGTTTCAAAGTCAAATACGCTTAAACAACACTTTCTAGCACACTAGAGGAGTGTTGTAGTGTATTTAAACGTTTAGTTGCATTCATTGATAATGTAATTGAAATTGTTTTTTTAATGTCAGAGAAGCTCAGACAGGAGTTTAATGAACTGTAATAAATGGTTTTGGTTGTTGTAAATTTATCACTAAATTCGTTCAAAATGACTCTTGAACATGCCTTTTAAGTGTCAGAGTAGCTTAACCAAACGTTTAAAGCACAGTCTCTGAGTGCTTTAGTGTTTTTAAACTTTACTTTGACTTCGTTCATAATGACATTGCAAAATGCTTTATAAGAGCCAGAAAAGCTTAAACAAGCATTTCTTGCACAGTAAAAGAGTGTATTGTCGTTTTTAAACCTTACTTTTCTATATTTCATCTGACATTGAAGCAGAATTATTAAGCATGAGAGACGCTCAGAAAGGCGTTTAAAGCTCAAAGAAACGTTTAAAACACTCTAGCAAATTGTTTTAGTGGTTATTATCTTTTGTATTTTACCTCGTTCTTAATAACATTGTAACATGCAGTTTCAGAGTCAGAGAGGCTTATACAAGCATCTCTTGCACAGTAGAAGAATGATTTGTTGTTTTAAAACTTTTTTTTTCTTCGTTCATAATGACATTGAAACAATATTTTTAAGCATGACAGAAGAGCCTTTGAAATACACAGTTGGATCGTTGGAATGCTTTTTAGGAGCCAGAGAAGCTTTAAAGAGCATTTCTTGCAGAATAAAAGAGTGTTTCAGTAGTTATTATCTTTTCCTTTATTTCGTTCATTATCACATTGGCCAAAGCATTCTCAGAGTCAGAAAAGCTTAAACATGCATTTTTTGCAAAGTAGAGGAGTACTTTAGTAGGTTTTTATTTTTTATCTTTTCTTTTAATTTGTTTAAAATGACGTTGAAACAGATCGTTTATAATGTCATAACTACATGCTTTTGAAGCCTCAGAAAAGCTTAAAGAAGCATTTCAAGCACAGTGGATGAGTGCTGTTTCAAAGTCAAATACGCTTTAACAACACTTTCTAGCACACTAGAGTAGTGTTGTAGTGTATTTAAACGTTTCGTTGCATTCATTGATAATGTAAATGAAATTGTTTTTTTAATGTCAGAGAAGCTCAGACAGGAGTTTAATGAACTGTAATAAATGGTTTTGGTTGTTGTAAATTTATCACTAAATTCGTTCAAAATGACTCTTGAACATACCTTTTAAGTGTCAGAGTAGCTTAACCAAACGTTTAAAGCACAGTCTCTGAGTGCTTTAGTGCTTTTAAACTTTACTTTGACTTCGTTCATAATGACATTGCAAAATGCTTTATAAGAGCCAGAAAAGCTTAAACAAGCATTTCTTGCACAGTAAAAGAGTGTTTTGTCGTTTTTGAACCTTACTTTTCTATATTTCATCTGACATTGAAGCAGAATTATTAAGCATGAGAGACGCTCAGAAAGGCGTTTAAAGCTCAAAGAAACGTTTAAAACACTCTAGCAAATTGTTTTAGTGGTTATTATCTTTTGTATTTTACCTCGTTCTTAATAACATTGTAACATGCTGTTTCAGAGTCAGAGAGGCTTATACAAGCATCTCTTGCACAGTAGAAGAATGGTTGTTGTTTTAAAACTTTTTTTTTTCGTTCATAATGACATTAAAACAATATTTTTAAGCATGACAGAAGAGCCTTTGAAACACACAGTTGGAATGTTGGAATGCTTTTTAGGAGCCAGAGAAGCTTTAAAGAGCATTTCTTGCAGAATAAAAGAGTGTTTCAGTAGTTATTATCTTTTCTTTTATTTCGTTCATTATCACATTGGCCAAAGCATTCTCAGAGTCAGAAAAGCTTAAACATGCATTTCTTGCACAGTAGAGGAGTATTTTAGTAGGTTTTTATTTTTTATCTTTTCTTTTAATTTGTTTAAAATGACGTTGAAACAGATCGTTTATAATGTCATAACTTCCTGCTTTTGAAGCCTCAGAAAAGCTTAAAGAAGCATTTGAAGCACAGTGGATGAGTGCTGTTTCAAAGTCAAATACGCTTAAACAACACTTTCTAGCACACTAGAGGAGTGTTGTAGTGTATTAAGTCAATGAATGTAACGTTTAGTTGCGTTTAGTTGCATTCATTGATAATGTAATTGAAATTGTTTTTTTAATGTCAGAGAAGCTCAGACAGGAATTTAATAAACTGTAATAAATGGTTTTGGTTGTTTTAAACTTATCACTAAATTCGTTCAAAATGACTCTTGAACATGCTTTTTAAGCGTCAGAGTAGCTTAACCAAACGTTTAAAGCACAGTCTCTGAGTGCTTTAGTGTTTTTAAACTTTACTTTGACTTCGTTCATAATGACATTGCAAAATGCTTTATAAGATCCAGAAAAGCTTAAACAAGCATTTCTTGCACAGTAAAAGAGTGTTTTGTCGTTTTTGAACCTTACTTTTCTATCTTTCATCTGACATTGAAGCAGAATTATTAAGCATGAGAGACGCTCTGAAAGGCGTTTAAAGCTCAAAGAAACGTTTAAAACACTCTAGCGAATTGTTTTAGTGGTTATTATCTTTTGTATTTTACTTTGTTCTTCATAACATTGTAACATGCTGTTTCAGAGTCAGAGAGGCTTATACAAGCATCTCTTGCACAGTAGAAGAATGATTTGTTGTTTTAAAACTTTTTTTTTCTCGTTCATAATGACATTAAAACAATATTTTTAAGCATGACAGAAGAGCCTTTGAAACACACAGTTGGAATGTTGGAATGCTTTTTAGGAGCCAGAGAAGCTTTAAAGAGCATTTCTTGCAGAATAAAAGAGTGTTTTAGTAGTTATTATCTTTTCTTTTATTTCGTTCATTATCCCATTGGCCAAAGCATTCTCAGAGTCAGAAGAGCTTAAACATGCATTTGTTGCACAGTAGAGGAGTACTTTTGTAGGTTTTTATTTTTTATCTTTTCTTTTAATTTGTTTAAAATGACTTTGAAACAGATCGTTTATAATGTCATAACTACATGCTTTTGAAGCCTCAGAAAAGCTTAAAGAAGCATTTCAAGCACAGTGGATGAGTGCTGTTTCAAAGTCAAATACGCTTAAACAACACTTTCTAGCACACTAGAGGAGTGTTGTAGTGTATTTAAACGTTTAGTTGCATTCATTGATAATGTAATTGAAATTGTTTTTTTAATGTCAGAGAAGCTCAGACAGGAGTTTAATGAACTGTAATAAATGGTTTTGGTTGTTTTAAACTTATCACTAAATTCGTTCAAAATGACTCTTGAACATGCTTTTTAAGCGTCAGAGTAGCTTAACCAAACGTTTAAAGCACAGTCTCTGAGTGTTTTAGTGTTTTTAAACTTTACTTTGACTTCGTTCATTATGACATTAAAACAGTATTTTTAAGCATGACAGAAGAGCCTTTGAAACACACAGTTGAAATGTTGGAATGCTTTTTAGGAGCCAGAGAAGCTTTAAAGAGCATTTCTTGCAGAACAAAAGAGTGTTTCAGTAGTTATTATCTTTTCTTTTATTTCGTTCATTATCACATTGGCCAAAGCATTCTCAGAGTCAGAAAAGCTTAAACATGCATTTCTTGCACAGTAGAGGAGTATTTTAGTAGGTTTTTATTTTTTATCTTTTCTTTTAATTTGTTTAAAATGACGTTGAAACAGATCGTTTATAATGTCATAACTTCCTGCTTTTGAAGCCTCAGAAAAGCTTAAAGAAGCATTTGAAGCACAGTGGATGAGTGCTGTTTCAAAGTCAAATACGCTTAAACAACACTTTCTAGCACACTAGAGGAGTGTTGTAGTGTATTTAAACGTTTAGTTGCATTCATTGATAATGTAATTGAAATTGTTTTTTTAATGTCAGAGAAGCTCAGACAGGAGTTTAATGAACTGTAATAAATGGTTTTGGTTGTTTTAAACTTATCACTAAATTCGTTCAAAATGACTCTTGAACATGCCTTTTAAGCGTCAGAGTAGCTTAACCAGACGTTTAAAGCACAGTCTCTGAGTGCTTTAGTGTTTTTAAACTTTACTTTGACTTCGTTCATAATGACATTGCAAAATGCTTTATAAGAGCCAGAAAAGCTTAAACAAGCATTTCTTGCACAGTAAAAGAGTGTTTTGTCGTTTTTGAACCTTACTTTTCTATCTTTCATCTGACATTGAAGCAGAATTATTAAGCATGAGAGACGCTCTGAAAGGCGTTTAAAGCTCAAAGAAACGTTTAAAACACTCTAGCGAATTGTTTTAGTGGTTATTATCTTTTGTATTTTACTTTGTTCTTCATAACATTGTAACATGCTGTTTCAGAGTCAGAGAGGCTTATACAAGCATCTCTTGCACAGTAGAAGAATGATTTGTTGTTTTAAAACTTTTTTTTTCTCGTTCATAATGACATTAAAACAATATTTTTAAGCATGACAGAAGAGCCTTTGAAACACACAGTTGGAATGTTGGAATGCTTTTTAGGAGCCAGAGAAGCTTTAAAGAGCATTTCTTGCAGAATAAAAGAGTGTTTTAGTAGTTATTATCTTTTCTTTTATTTCGTTCATTATCCCATTGGCCAAAGCATTCTCAGAGTCAGAAGAGCTTAAACATGCATTTGTTGCACAGTAGAGGAGTACTTTTGTAGGTTTTTATTTTTTATCTTTTCTTTTAATTTGTTTAAAATGACGTTGAAACAGATCGTTTATAATGTCATAACTACATGCTTTTGAAGCCTCAGAAAAGCTTAAAGAAGCATTTCAAGCACAGTGCTGTTTCAAAGTCAAATACGCTTAAACAACACTTTCTAGCACACTAGAGGAGTGTTGTAGTGTATTTAAACGTTTAGTTGCATTCATTGATAATGTAATTGAAATTGTTTTTTTAATGTCAGAGAAGCTCAGACAGGAGTTTAATGAACTGTAATAAATGGTTTTGGTTGTTGTAAATTTATCACTAAATTCGTTCAAAATGACTCTTGAACATGCCTTTTAAGTGTCAGAGTAGCTTAACCAAACGTTTAAAGCACAGTCTCTGAGTGCTTTAGTGTTTTTAAACTTTACTTTGACTTCGTTCATAATGACATTGCAAAATGCTTTATAAGAGCCAGAAAAGCTTAAACAAGCATTTCTTGCACAGTAAAAGAGTGTATTGTCGTTTTTAAACCTTACTTTTCTATATTTCATCTGACATTGAAGCAGAATTATTAAGCATGAGAGACGCTCAGAAAGGCGTTTAAAGCTCAAAGAAACGTTTAAAACACTCTAGCAAATTGTTTTAGTGGTTATTATCTTTTGTATTTTACCTCGTTCTTAATAACATTGTAACATGCAGTTTCAGAGTCAGAGAGGCTTATACAAGCATCTCTTGCACAGTAGAAGAATGATTTGTTGTTTTAAAACTTTTTTTTTCTTCGTTCATAATGACATTGAAACAATATTTTTAAGCATGACAGAAGAGCCTTTGAAACACACAGTTGGATCGTTGGAATGCTTTTTAGGAGCCAGAGAAGCTTTAAAGAGCATTTCTTGCAGAATAAAAGAGTGTTTCAGTAGTTATTATCTTTTCCTTTATTTCGTTCATTATCACATTGGCCAAAGCATTCTCAGAGTCAGAAAAGCTTAAACATGCATTTTTTGCAAAGTAGAGGAGTACTTTAGTAGGTTTTTATTTTTTATCTTTTCTTTTAATTTGTTTAAAATGACGTTGAAACAGATCGTTTATAATGTCATAACTACATGCTTTTGAAGCCTCAGAAAAGCTTAAAGAAGCATTTCAAGCACAGTGGATGAGTGCTGTTTCAAAGTCAAATACGCTTTAACAACACTTTCTAGCACACTAGAGTAGTGTTGTAGTGTATTTAAACGTTTCGTTG